>NC_083614.1:28771613-28949113 GCF_963584025.1 Labrus mixtus | reverse complement strand
GCCAGTCATCATTACCTTGACCTTGATTTTTCCCAAGGCTGCATGAGAGGCTCTCAATCTTTTTTTGTGTATTTCTAAGTTTTTTTTGTTTTTTCTGTGTGTGTGTGTGTGTTTTTGTGTGTGTGTTTGTGTGTGTGTGTCAGGAGAGAAGAGTAAGACGGTGGAGCTGGAGGATGTGAAGTTTCATCAGTGTGTCCGTCTGTCACGCTTTGAGAACGACCGCACCATCTCTTTCATCCCCCCTGATGGCGAGAGCGAGCTGATGTCCTACCGCCTCAACACCACGGTGAGAGAGACACACACTCACAAAGAACACACACCTTGCACTCACACACACACACACACACACACACACACACACACACACAAAACACCTACTGGCCAGCAGCACCGAGAACACACTGACTATTTGTCTCACAGCGTGACTTGTAAACAGATACAGCATCACAACCGGTTTCATTCTTCTCCTCTTTATCACACAACAAATGTAATGTAACACTTTGATGAACATGAACACTGAGTGCAAACACCGCAACTCTGACTGAATCCTGCAAAAACTTAAAGGTAGAGTATGTCGAATCTTATGACAATGTTTACATTCAAATATCTAAATTAATTAAAAATTGACTAACCTATGTTATATACATTTTTTTGTTGAGCACTTACATTACCTCAAATATTTCCAACAGTTATCAAAGCCAGAGAAATCCTTCATTTTGAAGTTGTAACGGGACGTGTCTTGTCGCGGCAGCAGCCACGACAGACACAAAATGTTTATCGTTGCCAAGGAAATGCCGGATGTTACGTCAAAGGCCGCTGCATGAGGAAGCGTGAGCTGCTACTGAAAGCTGCCGCTCTGTTGTTGTATGAGCTGCTGTGATAAAAACGTCATGTAAATTATACTTGGATACATCGTCTGTAAACATATTCTCTCCCTCACGTCGGTTTTGCCCGGTCGTATTGACTACGTTTTGATTGAGAGCAGATTTTACATGCTGTGCGTTTAAAGGGGTCATATTATGCTCTTTCTGGTTTTATATGCCCTTTAGTGTGTTTTCCATGTATCCTGTGCATGTTTAGACACATCTATGTGCAAAAATTCAAAGTCCGCGTTGCTTCTCCTACGTCCTCCTGTTAGCTGTAGCATTAGCTGTATGTAACGCTCGGTTCTAGCCCCCCTCGATAAAAACTTGCCAGTGTAATGTCTTGTCAGTGTGAGATCACTGCTCTAAGCCCATTGGCTCGTTGTGGCAAGCCCAGCAGCTCATGTTGCACGCCCGTTAACTTCTGCAGCACGCCCACGATACGCTGTAGCCTGCGGTAGCACAGTAGTGCTAAGGTGCTAATGTTTTTGCTCCCCGGCCCTCGGAGCCAGAGTAGCTGAGCGACTGACCAATTACGGCAGAGCCGACAGGCCGACCAATCAGATCAGACTTGGCACACGTGGGGACTCTGAACGTGGGCACTTCAGAGCCTTAGAGAGAGAGAGTCAGAAGCGAGCCGGTGCATGGAGCGGCAGTACATGAAAACACTTTTTTCAAACTTTAGCTATTGTGAACATACTTTAGTAGATACATAGATTAAATATACGAACCCCAAAAAGGGCATAATATGACCTCTTTAAAGCTCCAATCAATGTATTCAAATGATCACAGCCTAATTACAAACCTATATTTATAAAGCATGTATAAACCCTTCATCATGGTGGACATATTGTAAAGACGAGCCAAAGTCTCACACTAAAGAGATATTAATAAAATGCAAAGTTACAATGGCAATATGTTTTAAGATAACTATCTGCCTGCTCAACACATGTCGCACATGCTGCTCAGTGAACCTTACAGACACACACTGTGTCTGAAATCTGTGTGAACAGTGATGAGCCTTCTTCACACTTATTGTCTCCCTTGTGCAAACACAACCTCTCTCTCCCTCCTGTCCGCTCCGCTGAAGTGTGTCGTGGTGTTTTAGTTTGGCTCTGTGCTTTTCGCCCCTCTGACCTTGTCTTCTCTGTCTCTCTGTCTCTCTGTCTCTCTGTCTCTCTGTCTCTCTCTCTCTGTCTCTCTCTCTCTCTCTCTCTCTCTCTCTCTCTCTCTCTCTCTCTCTGACAGGTGAAGCCGCTCATATGGATCGAGAGCGTGATTGAGAAGTACTCTCACAGCCGTGTGGAGATCAAGGTGAAGGTAATGATGACATAAACACACACACGCACACACAGGCTACAGTGTCCTCTCTGCTCATCTCGTCCCTCACTGGAGCTTATTTGATATTTATGCCACATACCTCTCAGGTGGATTACCGATTACCATCTGTTTGTGATGGCCGTATAGACTCAAAATAACAAGCTGCAGTGTGCATAATCAAAAGAATCCATCGTGATTTTAATTTTGGAACTGCATACTCTTCTCTTCTATCATAAAGGTCTCTAATGACATTTAATCCCTGCCCTCTGTGTCACTGTCCACAGGCTAAAAGTCAGTTTAAAAACCGCTCCACCGCCAACAACGTGTCCATCCTTGTTCCAGTGCCCAGTGACGCAGACTCACCCAAGTTCAAGACGAGCACGGGCAGCACAAAGTGGGTGCCAGAGAAGAATGTGGTGCAGTGGAACATCAAGTCTTTCCCTGTAAGTGTGGAGAAATATCACTCTTTATAACCTAAAATACATGCACCACACGTTGTCTCTGCAGAACAGAACTGTCCTGTCTCACCCTGATGATTTTAAAGGGACGATCCGCATTACTGTGATTCACAAAGGTACCTTAACTCCAGAACTGGAGAAATGTAATTATATTTGGAAAATTATTTAACCATTTTGAATGTTATGCAAGCAAAACATTTGTCTTTTATGCTATTTTTTAATCAAATACAGGGTTTGAGTGTTTTTTGAAAATCATCACATCTGTTTTCTATTATTTACATTTTACACGTACCAACCAAGCAGCAACCTCCGGTCTTGAAAAAATTAAGCGCAAAATTCTGCAGTTCGTCGAGTGTCCACTTGAGGCTGGCTCCAGGAACCCAGGAAGTCACACACACACGACTGACAAAAAAACACAGTTTTTACAGCATAAATTAACATGTTTACAGCCTGGTGCAAAAAAACAAATAGGTCTGATTAGTTAGTATGATCACTGGCACACACTGTATTAGCAGTGAATTTTCAAAAAACGGCTCTGTTTTAATTTTGAAAACTATACATGTTATTCATAGTTAGGAATGTAGCTGACATGATTGACAGGTGGGCGCGATGTAACGGTTCATCGAGAGGCTTAGAACCCGCCTCAGCTCCAGCTCTCAGTCTGTCGTTAGGTTGACTGAAAGTTCTACTGAAAGTACTATAGGTAACACCCTGACTATTGACAAGTACCTTAAAAAACGAGGTTGTATTTTGACATACAGTATGTGAAGTTTTAGACAGCAGCTGTTTATCACATTCAAATCATCCTCTCCACACACAACAATCTTATCTCTCCTTTTCCTGCTGTCCCTTTCACAATTTCCACATCAGTCTCTGCTGCCAGCGAGCTAAAAAACTCATCTAAAGAAATGTTTTAAAACTCTCAGAATTAATTCAGCTTTGGTTTCCTTTTTATCTGTCAACTTCAGAGATCCCCTCAGTAATTATTACACCATCTGGCTGTCAGGGAGGGTTCAGAGTTGCTCTTACTGGTGACGTAATTGGTTATCTAGCTGGAGCACGACTCCGCGTCCCAGTCTTCTCCGTCATTGTCAACCTTTGGACCCTATAAAACTGCGTATTCTCACAAGACACCCTTCTCAACTCGAAATGTTTGATTGGAGTTTCGGAAACAAGGATGACTCATCGCTGGTTGTGATAGAAAAAAAAAAAAAAAAAGCTGGTAAACACGCTCGTCGTCAGTCGGGAAGTTTTCAGCTCAGTCCATTTTTTTTTTTTTTTTTTTAAACAACCCAAAACCATAAACATTACCGTCCTGCTCATAAAGGTTTTCTAAAGTAGGCCATTTGCCTTCAGCTATTTTATACGCATAATTATGCAAATTTTTCACACACTTCTCATTTAAAGGGAATGAGAATATTATACAAGATATCCAACGTTTAGTCATTAGCTGCAGGCAAGGAGAGCAAAACTAAAGTTTATCCGCAGCAGCTGTATGAAGAGGGAAGAAAAGTATTTTGACTCTAGTTTTCTATTTTCAAATATTTGAGTTCATTAAATTCTCTGGAAGTTTAACACTTATTACAGCAGGCACCTTAATACAGGGGTTCCTAAATGTTTCATCCCGCGACCCCCAAAATAACGATGTGAGAGACGGTGGGGGGGGATCCTCTCTGTCCCTGGAAGTGGTTAAAGCATTTAACGTTGTGCACAGCAGCATGCGCTTATAGGCCTATCCAAACACTGACATTAGAACAACACTAAAGAACACAGCAGCCTTCAGATAATGATATTATTTCAGCATTTTTAGTTACAAAGAGCACAACAGATACCTACATTGTTACAGTCATACTTTCATTTAAGCACAAATATCACTTAAGGACTATGTCACATTAATGGGTAAAATATGCAAGTTTAAGTCATTTCAAATTTGTGTTTATTTTAGGAAGGCATCATGTGACCCCCCCCCCCCCCCCCCCCCCCTCCCAGTGTCTCTCACGACCCCCACTTTGAGAACCACTGCGTGTCATATCTGAAACAGTTGGAACAGTTGTGTTTATTTCCCAGGACAACTTTCTGTAGTTTTTCTTTCTGAGCTCTTCTCGCTGGTTTAAAGAGGACGTCTGGAAAAAGGTGACGTCACAGACAACAACAACATTTACCAGACCTTCTAATCCCTTAAACCCCACCGTGAAGGGATCCCTCAGGTCCTCTGAGCAGTCTCTCCTGGTCATCCTGCAGGCTGTTGGGGAAACTCAGGGGGGTGACTCCGCCTTAAGAGTTGCCCCCATTTGTGGAACCAACTACCTCCCCGCACCAGATGTGCATGAAGCACAGCTCCAGACAAATCAAATGTCAGAATGTCTTTTTACTTTTGTAATTGTATTAATGTTACTACTGACTCCAGTGTCATTTCCACCAATGTTGCCTTTTTCAGCCTTAGCCTGGCTTTGATCAACATGTTGCACTGACACAATGATTTGATGAGTTTTCAATCTTTTTAGACAAAATGGTAACTGATCTGCAGAAAGTTAAACCAAAGTACAGACTCAGTGCTCATGTGACGTATTACACAAGTTCTGCATAAAAAATGATTAACCTGCTTCTTATGTTTGTAGCCAAGACATTTACCCTGAAGCTACATCCCATAAATTGCTATCTGATTGACCTTAACATGACTCGGGAGTTTCGCTCAATTGGCCATGAATATAAAGTTTGTTTTGTTTTTCGGACAAACATCCTTGTGTTAATTGGAGTCAGACATCTCGGGACAGAACTCATCCGAGCAGATTTTTTCTGAACAGCGTCCTTTTCGAGTGTAATGTTTTACCAGCTACAGTAACCGCTTTGTGGCCTTTGTTTCCTCTGCTCTGTTTTTCATGTGTAGGGTGGGAAGGAGTACATGATGCGGGCTCACTTCAGTTTACCCAGTGTGGATGGTGAAGAGTTGGAGGCAAAGAGACCAATCACTGTGAACTTTGAGATCCCATATTTCACTGTGTCTGGGATTCAGGTAGGACCCTTCATTAACGTCCTTTACTAAAGTCCTGAGTCCTCTTTTTACTGTTGTCTTACACATGCTGAAACTGCAGAGTAAACTATAAATGTGCTTCATAAAAGGCATGTATTCATTTAGACTAGGGCCCGACCGATGTGGGATTTTTGGGGCCGATACCTTTATCACTATTGGGGAGAGAGAAAATCTGTTACCGCTATATCTGCTGATATTTTTCTTAGATCTATGTTCGATCTATTGTAATAGATAGATATTGATATACACATTTATTGCGTTGATCCCTCAAATACAGTTATCAAACACTTGTGGAAAAGATATGCAGTATAACATAGACAAGTGAAAACTGCTCATGTACGTGCATCACAGCGATTATGCTTGTTGTAATCCATATAGCGCCCTCTGCTGGTGACAGCCAGAAAGAGAACTGCACGTGTAATACAATGAAACTCAAATGAAATGCTATTTTACTGCTGACTAAATCTAGTAATATCTGCACGTATCTGCGATAAAAATGTGCAGATACCGATAGTCACTTGATGCTAATATCGGCCACAGTTATCGGCTGGCCGATTTATCGGTCGGGCTCTAATTTAAACTAACCAAGATTTAGGTTTTCCTTTCACATATTTATTTAGCTTAAGAAGAAAATAATGTATATATGCAAAACCAGGCTGCCCGTACAGAGCTAAAGGCACACAGGCTGTATACAGTTCATGTTGTTGTGTGTTGTTGTGTATGTTGTGTATGTGTTGTTGTGGAGTGTAAACGCCTTATTCGACCTGTGTGTGTCCTGAAGGTGCGTTACCTGAAGATCATAGAGAAGAGCGGTTACCAGGCATTACCATGGGTGCGCTACATCACACAAAGTGGAGGTGAGAACAAACACACTTATAAACCTAAACATCTATGAACACACACACACTTTTCGTTGCACATACCTGACTGCTTTTAGGATTCATTTGTTTTTGTTTGTAAGACAACATATGTTTAGTGATTGTGCTGCTTAAAGTCTGAAGCCTGTTGTGACTCTTGGATCCATATTATTCCTTGTAAACCTCATTTCAAAGAAGTGGTATTCCTTCTCTAGATAGAATCTCAACACTCACCTTGTCTGCCTCATCATGACTAGGATGGGGGTCTTAAACCGGTTTCTTTTTCTTCTTCTTAGGAACCCAATTCCGCATTTTTCAAAGCACGTTTAAATGATAAACAAACCATTTCCTTATCAGTACGTGTTGCCGTCTTGTCTTCCCACTAAATAATAGAAAAGTATGGTCAGTGTGGTATCGATAAGGACTCCTATCGTTAAAGAGTCTTGATAATTGTATCAATATCAATAGAAATGAACGATCCCCATCCCCAATCAGGACTGTGGCTGCTCCCTCAGAGAAAGGCACATACCATATAAAGCATGCTTACATGTACTTACACATCATAGACCATGTGAATTAATTACTGATGAACATCCAGCACCCACATCTTATAGGATTTATTATCCTCCAGGTTTTCTGTTTTGCTTCTTTCCCCCGTCCCAAGTCCAAACCCGTTAGCAAAGCGGAGGTTACCAAGAGGTTAAATATGATGTTTTCTGTGGGAGAGCAGCGTGAGGATCAGTCTTTCTCAAACACTATTCAGCCTGTGCCCTAGGAGTGAACCCAGCTGTATAACATCCGTCATATCCATTACTTTGGCTCTATCACCATGAGTTACATCCTCAAGGGATTCCAATGACACCCCACAGGATGCCAAGGATGGAAACTTTACTAGCCTGTTGGCCTCTGTGTCTTACTTTTTCAAATGTGAACTGGAGTGCTGTAAACTCAAGGGGGATGCAGTCGCTTTGTTTAGGAGTGCTAATCTGTGTATTTAGTTTTCTTTTTCTGGGAGTGAACCGTCCCGGATCACGTCTGCCAGAGTCAAGGGCGACGAGCACAGAGGGATGTTTGAAAGTTTGTGAGCTAACTACTTTTATCAACCTCTCTAATCTTAAATTAAACACTGGATAATGTTGAAATAAAGAAGAAAAGACATCTCTGACTTAAACACTTGCTTGATTTTAAGACCGATAACACATCATTGCATATAAAAGTGACAGCATATTGATGAGAGTGCAGTGAAATCCGTCTCAAGCAGCCCACTACATTCAATGGGGGGGACAAATGGAAATGATATGGAGATTGAAGTCTGGTATCTCCACTGGACCGCTGCCAGAAATCCTTAAGTTTTGTAACTGCAAACGCGCCCGAGGAATGAACCTGACTCCGTAACATCCATCATATCCATTACCTGGACGTGTCGGGAACGAGTCGGGGGCTGCGGAGGTTTGAGCGATGCCTAAAAGTGCCGGGGCGGCTCCCAGGGTGGCACTCAGGGAATGCCAAGGTTACTATCGCCTCGCTGTGATATCAGCAAGAAAGCAGAAGAAGGAAAGAGGGAGAGAGTAAGTAAGGGCAAGTGTATGAAGATGAAGTTAGGGGGACTGAAGAGGACACTATCACCTCTCTCTTATTGTAGCGATCAGCAACACGGGGAGGGCGACAAGACGCTGATGCTCACATTTCACTCAGACACACTCGCACTGATTAAACAATACTCTGATACCGTAGACGGAGCGTTGTGACTTATTCATGAGGGATGAACAGGGATACAGAAACTGTACTGTACAGCATCAGGTACAGTACGGCACAAATATCAGACGGTCAGTGGTCAGAAACGAAACAGTTAGCATCATACCGCAGCTTGAGCAGACTCCATGGAATTAAATATAGTCATCAAGCCTCTCCCTGTGTATGGCGTGTACAACAACATTGATTTAGTTTTTCTAGACATGGTTGAACTGCAGTACAAACACTTGAGTGAGGCTACTGTCTAAGGCCTTTTTATATGTGCGTCAGGCTGTTTCAAAGGTTTAAGTATAGCTCTCTGTATCGTTGTCTTTGATGACACCTGCGTTTTTTGCAGCAATTATATTAGACAATAATTTGCATTCATCTAAACCTCAAACATGTTTTTTTCTCTTTGGATTTTCACTTGTTTGAAAATGTTTTATATCGTCTGTAAGCATCTTTTCCTTAAAATAGAGCTAACACTAGCTGCTTTATCCAAAGAGATTTGAAGATCAGGTGCAGGTTGCATTATCTCCACCTTCTTTCTCGTGTGTAGCCACCGCTGCTTAGTGATGAGGAACACATCACTCACTGTCACTATGCACCTTTGCATGTTTTTTTGTGTTTTTTTTTAAGAAGTGTTGCCAAAGACTCAATTTGCAAAACTGACAATTCAAAAGTTTTCATAACTCGACCACGAGCATAGTCACCGTTTGGTCACCCCGCTCGGCCAGAGTGATTCAACACTTAATTTAATAAAAACATCTTCAATATAATCTTAATAATCAGGATTTTCTAAACCGAGGACGAAAGGTTACTCACCTCGAGGAGAGATTGGGAAACCAACAAACATCTACCACACTATTCTATGCTGTAGCATTGACTTTTCCCTTACTTGTAACTTAATAAGTCCAGCTGAAACCATGGTAACAGCCGTGACCAATAGGACAAGAACTAGTATTGTAGACAGGGAGGGCTGTGGCCATGTAGTGAAATCTTAAACATGATATAATAATAGACACAATTAGAAAATAGATTCTCTTTATTTGACTCTTGCGAGTCATAAGCTGTATAAAATAGAGTATTTATATCAGGGATGTGTTGAATATTTGTAATTGGATTCAGTAGAATGCTACTATAGCTCATATTGGTGTAAATCTTGTTGAGGGATTTAATAAGGCTTATATTGGCAGTGATGTGCTGTGAAGGGCCGACGAGGGGAAGAAAGCTGTGTTAATGCTCTGCTGTTTCGTTTCTTGGCAGATTACCAGCTCCGGACAAACTAAAGGGCACAGATGCTGCTAGACGAATGGATATTTTCTCTCTCTCTCTCTGGGTCTGTCTTCCTCTCCTCTCCTCTCTTCTCCTCTTCCTCTCCTCTCCTCTCCTCTTCCTCTCCTCTCCTCTCCTCTCCTCTTCCTCTCCTCTCTTCTGCTTCTCCGGCTGCAGTGGACAGCAGAGGACAAGTGCAGGAGGACACCTTACCTTCTTTTTTGTTTTCCAGTCACACAAACAAAAACAAGACATTTTCCTTTCCTATAAGATGTTTTCAACTCAGACTGAAGAGACTGTTGCACCACTTGTGACCTGACCTGTGATTTTTTTTTTTTTCCTCTCGAGGCTTCCTCAGGACTCCGACTAAACATTTTAATGTGTGAATTATTAACTGATGACACGGGGGGGGGGGGGGGGGGAGACATACAAAGAAAGAACAAATGACAAAGAATAGAATTTGCAGCATTATCTTTTGGGTGTATTTTTTTGTGTGTAGCTTTGCACTGTGTAAACCAGCAGGTTATGTGCTGCCCATGTGAGGGCTAATTGTGATTATTTAAGTCTCAAAGGGCGACGATGTTGCAGATGTGGGACTATGTCTTCTTTGTAGAAAAAGTTTCAGCTACACCAAATAGCCGCTCATCTGTTAGCATCTTTTATCTGTAGTGTCGGGGTCTTACTGCCTCATCTGTTCTGCCCCTTTACATCCACTTTTTTATACTTATACGGCCTCCTTTTACTTATGCTGTTAATCTCCACCCCTCTCAAAGGCGCATGCTTTTTTATCGGAACCTCTACATTATGTTTATTGCCTTAAAAAAAAAAAAGAAGAATTGCCTATGTATCATCACCCTCAGCACTGTGAATTTAATCCCCAGTGCCCTGAAACTAACACCAGCGACCACATCAATGATTAATACGGCACAATATTGTCAGAGGCGTCTGCAGTGTAACGTAATACCGTGGACGCTCTCCCACGGGGACCTGAACCTCGTCCTTTTGCTTAAAATCAGCCTGAAGCTCTGAAGGAACGAGCACTGTGCAGAATTTTTTGTCATATTTTTTATCAGCTGTTTATTCTTCACTGCTGAGGCCCCTGTAGGCAGAGTGTGAAGGACAAACCTGGGGATAGAGGGAGGCTTGTTTTTGGCATCACAAAGGTAAAACAGCCTAAAGGGATTTCTCTGCAGAATCTGGGAATATTGACAAAATGTTGATCTCTTTCTTTTTTTTTTTTCTCTCAATGATAACGTCAACCTGTCCAGGCCTCTATAGGTCTTCAGTAATTCACTCCCTGGTTGTGTTGTGAATGCACTGCACCACTTCAGCTCAGCGGCACTGCCAACAGCAAAAGAGGAGTCATGTGTCGGCTTTATTGGATCTCCGCTGTTAAAGTGCGAAACCTTCTTTTACAATCATTCCATTATGACTGATGTGGGGACAACTTTCAGACACCATGGGGATTGTTAATAAGAGTGTGTGAAAACGTGTTGTCTTTAATTTATCAACTACTGTGTGTCCATAGGAAGCAAAGGGATATATTTGGAAATAAATACTTTTTTGTATCTTGTTTTTGAACACTTTGTTGTTGTTTTTTTTTAGCTTATTTGTTGGAACATTTTGTATCTGGGTTTTAACTAGACAGTTTACACAAAATGTTGTTGATGAATCAGGATGAAATGTCACATATCAACAACCTGAGGTAGAGGAAAACATCCTGAAACCCATTATTCAACACCATTCATCCCACACAGGAACATACTTAGTAGGGCTGGGCGATATGACCTCAAATCAATATCAGGATTAATTTCCCAGCCCTATTACTTAATATATTAGTCAAATTTAACATCAGTTTTCATTCAACATTCTCTGAAAGTTCAAGAGCTGCAAAGCAGTGTTGGGGAGTTTTCACGCTAGGTAACTTCCCATTAAAGTCAGACTAGAAATAGAGGAAATAACTGAGTGTTTCTTTACAACCTAATCAAGCTCAAGTGTTTGTTTAAAATCTTCTCAAATCAACAACTGCAAGAGATACATTTTAGAGCTAAAGGTAAGTCACAAGTTCATACCAGTACAGACCAGACTCATTTAAATACATACATTAAAATATGAACTATGCCTTCAGCAGGTTAATAGCAGTCAAATTAAACATAGATGTTGCACCTGAAATTGCATTTGAAATGCCAAAATCCATCAAAATAAAACTTTAATCGAGGAAGAACTATACTTCCAACACTCTTCAGTTGCTCAAAATACACTGACGTTGGGACAAATTGTTTAGAAATGTTTTTACATTTAGAGTAACCTGCACCTGAACACATTTTGTCTGGTTCAAGTCGTTTTCTGTTTTCTCTCGGCCTGAGAGAAAAGCTCTGAGTTCTGTCCTCCCACACAGACTTCTTTCTGCTCAGTATCAGACCTGCCTCCCGCCTCGCTCTGCTCACCTCCTCCTGCTGTCATGCACGGATACCCAACCTGAGCTTTGCGACTTTATAGTGTGGGTCAAAAGACAGATACGTATAAGTAAGGAAAACATGATTTCTGTTTGTGTCCGCATGCATGCGTGTGTGTGTGTTAGAGAGTGAGTGGTGCTAGTCTATGCCAGCCCCTGCAGGCCACTGCCTTGTGCATTGTGCCTTCAGTTTGCTGTCCGTCATCACTCCAACAATGTTTAACTGTGTGACTCTTTTGTCTCAAGGCAATAAAGGCAGTGGGTATGTGCAGACAGATAAAGAGGTGTGACTGACTCACACACACACACACAAACGAGACACAACGCGGGACACTTTGTGAGGTTTTTTTTCTTCTGCCAGGCGGTGTGAGGAATGACTCTCAAAGGCTTTTAAAAAAAACAAATGGCCTTCATTTGCCACTGTGCAGTTTTTCTTAATAGTGTTTATTCCTACACAAACAACCTTTTTTCGCTCAGGAAACAAATGAGACTCGATAATAACGCAGCGCTCTCAGCATATAGCTTCTCCCTTCTTCCTATTTAGTGGAAGATGATAAAGCATATTGACAATCCTGTCCAAACTTTTGCAAGCACATTGAAATTCTATAACTGGCCATGTTGATGTAATGGATTTAATTTCACTGAGGTTTTTTTTTTTTGTTCATCCAAATAGTTATTTCACCCTCTGTGCTTTATAAGAAATGACAATGATTGTAATGTGAGATAATAATACCTCTAATAATTCATAAGTGCTAAAACTACATTTTCTCCCCCAACTGCAGCTTCACACTTAGATTAAAGACAGTGCACTGAGATTCTTGAACTTGATCTTTGCATAAATCAGAGGAATAAAGAAATGATCTGCCCTTTTCCCGGATCTTTATGATAAAAGTCACTATAAAAAAAACATACCAATATTACTTTGATATAACTTCACCCTCTATCTTTTACTAAAAATCTGTCCCCCCAGTTTCATGGTTTTAGATTACCAAAACTGTCTTGCAGAAACGAATCTTGTTATTGAATGCATTTCACATTTTATAAATCAACTGAGACGTTCACCATCCAAACTCAAGGCTGGATAGCAACAATCATTCGCTCTCTTGCTAGCTTGCTTGCTTGCAGCAGCGTATCGATTTTTAGCCACTAGTGGGAAAGATCGATCTCATGCCCAGTTACTGTACCACTGTAACACCACCTTATCAATGGCAACTTTGTTAGTTAACATAGAATCTAATAAAAAAAATAAAAAAAAGAGCCTTGTTGTTCAACCTGCTACTAGCTGGTAAGCTGCTAGCCTGTTAGCTTTCAAGCTAATCTGATTTCTTTTTTGCCTAATAGCTAGCTTGTTCAAATGAACACTTCACCAGTTCTGGTTTGGAACAAATAACGCTCTGTCTGTCAAGGAAACCACCTCTAAATGAAGTTTACACTTTCAATTAAGGTTTATTTGCGTCTTTTTTTAATGTTTGATGGTCTGCTTTTGAGACAACAATGACATGTTCATCGACTCTTCAGGGTAGCCAGAGAGTCTTTAGCGTTCCTCTGGTTCAGATCTATAGTCCCTGTTTATCTTCTGTTTTCTGAGAAAGATATTTGAATCTTTAGCTAGCAAAATGAAAGCTACACTGAGCCCAATCAGCCGCTTGTACCTTAACTCACTCTGGTAGGATGGTGGGAATGAAGATGTATCAGCTCTACGGAGCTCTGTTGTTCCGGAAGTAAAATTCCCATTCATTTTCTCCACATGAATTTGATTATTAGCCGTAATTTCATAACCATCCAAGGTAGACTTACCACAAGCTGCCTGAGTGTGACATCTTGTTTGAAGATCTCTAGGAAAAAACAAACTTCACTGCCCACAATCCTTGAGTGTCACAGCGACATCTCTGATTGGTGGAGCACGCTGTTACCATGGAAATGTTTCCCGCTCTTGTGAAATTCAACTGTCGGCTGCTACCACTGAAGTTTAAGGTAGTTCAACACATTTTATATGAAATATATATATATATATAATATATGACAATATTGTATGAACAATATAAACACTATGATAAAGATAAATGTAGAAAGAAGGTCCAACTACGTTTTGAAAGAGGCACGCCTTCTATCATTTCGTTGGAATCGCAATGGATTAGGGGATGCGTGGTTCCTCACTCTTGTAGGCTACATAAGTCTTGTACCTTTGCCTTATTCTTAGTTTTACTAAGTATTAAATGTTAAATAGTCACAAGTATTTGCGTTGGTGGTTGGTTGGTTTCAGGAAATAAAATATTGACATAAGTTTCTGAAAGTTCAATGGAGGGTTTGAATGGGGAAAATACTTCCGAAACCAGATCCACAGAAAAAGAGTGCGGCCATTGTTGAGCTCTCTGAAAATGTTGCCAACATTATGGAATAACCATATTATAAAAACATTGACCCATACAAAGCTTTAAAGAAAAAAAAAATAGAGCAGAAGATATTGCTGATTCATGATTCCACGACTGTCCATTTTACATTACAGAGAAATATGATTCAATGTTAATATCAAAAATATCGATAAAAGCAGGCGCTGCAAGATAAAACAGTTAAATCAGTACTGTTTTGATACACAAAAAAAGGCCAACGTAATTGACATTGTAAAGTGCTGTGATATCCAACAATCATGTTGTCTTGTATTATGTTTAAAGGCAGCCACATATAGGCCTACATTAATGTTTGGGGCGGCAATAGCTCAGTCTGTAGGTACTTGGGTTGGGAACCGGTTCAAGTTCCGGTGCGGGCCAAATCTGGAAGTTGGTCTGGTAGCTGGAGAGGTGCCAGATCACTTCCAGAGCACTACCGAGGTGCCCTTAAGCAAGGCACTGATCCCCTCCCCCCACCATCAGCTCAGGAGCGCTCAGGGCAGCTCCCTCACTCTGGCATCTCTCCATTAGTGCATGCCCATAGGATCCTGTTTGTGCATGTGTATATTTCAGCCTATGTGTGTGTTGCATGACTTACAGAGTGTAAAAACAGAAATTTAGAGATGGTATGTCACAAACCCCACAGTCAAATATTATGATTATTATTAAATTCAGGAAAGATATCAGATCATATAAAAGTTAATCCAATAATTGTAGCTTTCTCTTGTTCAAAGAATCCCTCAGATAATTCTAACATGTTTTTTCCCCTCTGTATGACTCATTCTGAATCGTTCTATAATGTGTTAGCCTTCCAGTTGATTCTCATTAGCTTAGGCAGGTTGTGATCAGAAGTTTGGTCCAAGCACAGTGTGACAGAATCCATATTTAAAACCGATAAATTATCTCCAATGTGCTGCAGTCCAGTTTGCAGATAACCCCTATAACCAGTGTGCATTGAAAAGGGTTTATATCTCTAACTCTTAAAACATACTTTGTTTAAATGTGGAGAAAATTATGTAAATGAAATAGTAGTACTTGCTGTGCTCAAACCGTCCATCTGTGTTCAATTTCAGCCTGCCATACCTGTCCCATAACAAAGCCAAAAACAGAGATTTCATTTCAGTTGTGAACAAACATCTCTTCTGTGCTTTTCATTTCAGTCCTCCCTACTTACCCACTCATATCAACAGTTTTTTTTTTTTTTACTACTTTCATTCTTTTAGTTGGCGCCCAGTGCACACTGCCCCTGCCAAAGTACCCCAGGCACCAAAATGTTGGCATTTGTCCCTTGTGAGTGGAGTAAATTTTACAGAACAGAAAATAAAACGCTAATTTAAGCTCTTAAATGACACTTTCAAAAATGTTACATCTTTTCATGTGTCGAGGAAACAATCTGAATTGGAACAATTTGAGCTGCATTGTGAGCGTAGCTGTGTGGTTACTCTTTTTCAGTGTTCAGTTTTTATCTTTGCTGCACGACTGTGATTTGATTGCTTATTACTCATATCTTCAGAAAGCAGATGTTTTAAAATTCAACCCATTTTTGCCTTAAAACATAGTTTCATTGGCCGAAGCATTAAAGTGATGAATCTTGTTTTAATCAGATTTCTTGTCATGTTTTTGACGCCTGCTGTAATTTAGACGAGGATAATGTTCTGTCGTGAATACAAGGAGAAGAGTTACACTTTTTTTCACATCTCATATGAGATTAGCCAGACTGGAGGTAGTCTCTCTGCGAGCCTGACGCTCCATGTGTCCAGAAACGGTGAAGACATTCAAAACCCGGTCCACCAACCTTCGCCCGTGCCTTGTCCTTTCAAGAAGAATGACCACGACGGAGTATATTCCAACACCTACAACGGCAGCTCCTCCTCCTGCTAGCAAAACCACTCCAGAGATGTACATGTCATTAAGTGCTTGGCCGGGTTTCGGCATGTGGTTAGCCAGGGCCAGATGTAGTAGAACCCCACCACAGATCAACAATGACAGCCCAGTAATAGAAACCACAAGGAGGTCCGATAAACCGCCGCTCTTTAGCATGTCGATCCGCTGCCTGCTTCGTATGCAATTCATGTCCTGCACGGCTGAGCTCAGCAGCTGTTTGAGCAGGACTCCAAGAGCGAGCAGACAGAGGGCCGTGCCTGCCCCCAGCCGCCATTCACTTGAGACGCTGGTGGTGGTGGAGAGAAGGCCGACTCCGCCCAGCCCGCAGCCCAGGATCAGAAGTACGGCCACACAGTAGCAGAGCAGAGACTTCCCGGGATCTCTGAACCACCACAGCTCCACCTGCTCCTCCAGGATGCTGTGCTGAATCCGAAGAGGGTCTGCAGGACCGTTTAGGCCCAGCTCAGAGCCACTGGGATCCCTCAGGGGGGAAAAGTTGTCCAGTTCAGGCATCCTGATGCCGCTCCCACCCTGCTGAATAAGGACGCCACCACCACAGAAGGTAGAATCCAACTGATAATCCCTTCAATCCTTGTTTCTTTCACCAACAGTTACCACAGTTGTGTCAAGATCAAAAAGTTCTGCTGGGTAAAATGCCCTCAAATGCTCAAATTGGAGTTCTTGGCTTGTGTATGGATATTCATTTAAACTGGGAATTTACTTAAACAATTGATTGAGCTCAATATATTGTAGTTTTATCTGTCCACAATGTTCAGACGGGTATCCTGGTCCTGTGTAAATGATTACACATTTTTTAATACAAGAATGTAGATATGAAGATGGATGCAAATCCTCCTCCCAAAGTTAACATTCAAATCAAACAACCTCCTCTGAACTCCGGCCTGGTTTTGAAGGGTGGCTGCACTCACCTGGAAGAGAACACAGATGTAAATGTTAACAAGGTTTTTACGATGTTTGATTGTGCTCTCTCATTCTGCTGGTTTGTTATTTGCTAACGGGTGGATACTCTATTTGCCAGCGATTGTGAGTGTATTTTTATAGACCATCTAAAGTAGTTGTTTAGCTCAGTGTTCCCCACAAATTTAGAAAAATGTATATCACATTATGAACTGATGGCGTTATCAAAATGCCACTAAAAACAAATGCTGAATCAGTCACACAACATGCAGAAGGGAGATTGGCTTCAGTAGCAATCAAGCTAGCTAGCTGTTGTGCTAAATGAACTTGTTTATCTTTTATAGAGTGCTGTCTTTTTCAACACTATAGTACACATATAGCCTAATGCTCCTGACCAAGAACCATAGAAAGCACAGAAATAGGTGCAGCCTTCCTGTTAACCATTACTAATCCCAGAACAACACACACTACACTATTAACTGGAGTTATGTGTTGTATTCTCCCTACAGAGTTCTACTTGCTCAATTTCCTCTATATATGCACAGGAATGTTTTTATGTTCTGAGCATTTTTTCCATCATTTTAACAATATTCAATAATAATACATTTTATGGCGCTTTTCTGAGTACTCAAAGACACCTAACAAGAAAAACAACAGAAAAAACAATACAACGAAGAAATAATGTAAGAGAAGGAGGATGAGAACTGAGTTAGTTGGCGATGTTGGAGAGGTGAGTATTTAAGGATTTCTTGAGGGTGGAGCGTGAGGGGGAGTATCTGATGTTTTTTAGGGGTCCCCATAGGTAAATAAGTTTCCATATGTAACATGTTGAAATCAGCCACAAACAGTAGCCTACAGCCTGATGTTCCCATTGAAACCAAAAACCCTCAAGTTTGCAGGCAATACAGTTCCCCCAACTTTGAACATTGATTACTCAACAGAGGCTGAACATGTTTGAACTATTCAAACTCCATTTTTTCACATAACTCTATATATGCTCTGTTGCAATAAGAATGGATACATCCTTCCTCATATTTTACAATGTTTGTGATCTTCGAACACTGGCAACATAGAGACACTTTATGTGTACTGTGGCTGAGTTCATCAAGTTACACAGAGATAGCTTTTACATGAATACAAACCGTTGGACTTTAAACCCTCTTTAGTCAAAGTGTTTGAGAATGCAGACTCAGAGTCTGTTTGTCGTACATGCCTTCGCCTGCGCTGGATGAGTTAAAAAGTTACTCCCTGCTAGTTTTAAAGTCTTGTGTGTGCTAACTGCCAGTTTTGAAGTTTTGTCCAGAGCACCTCGGCATCACTTAAGTTGGGGTAACGGGTGCGAGAGTGCATCTTTTTTGCCAACTTCAAACAGTGATAGTGGGTGTGGGTGTGGTGAATACATTTGCATCATATCAAAGTTGCACACACACTCACTTTCTCTAAACCCACATATTTGCTGTTTTGACAGTATGAAAAACTTAGTGTGCTGACGAGGGCAACCTTTTTCTATCTCTCATTATCACTATGATAATGACTTGCCACTACCAAGGTGTTTGAATAAAACAAGCATCAGCTGCTGCTCCTATAAACAATGCCCTTACACACACACACACACACTGACACAGCTTTGCAAAAATGTAAATGTTCTGCCTTCTGAACCGCCCTCACATGCTCACTCAACGGATCCTCCTATTTGGACTCTCCAGCGCCTTTAATCTAACATATCTTAACTTCTCCCTATTTTATGCATTGTCCAAACTACATAGTCGAACTTCTAAACATTGTTTCTGTCATAAATAAATATAAAACAAAAGGATCATTATACCTGTCAATTTTGATCCCATACTTTGACATTTGTTTCAATTCCCCCTCCTCCTTTCCTCCATGTTTTACCTTACCTCAGCATATTCAATCAATTCTGTATTTGTAACCTCATCACACCCCCCATAACCCAATCATGTAAACATATACAATGCATGCACACGCACACAAACAAACATCCTCAAGGTTATGGCTGTTGACAGCTTGTCTTTTAAAACCTGTCGGCGGCTTTATTTCCATCAAAGTCAGCAGTGCGAGGCATGAGCACATGAACCTCAACAGAAGCCGACAAGGAGTTACAGCTTGTCTTTACCGGCTGTGGATTCTGCTAACACAAACACTGCTGTGAATAATACATTCGAACTGAACAAGCAAAATACGATCTCTAATTCAGACGATTTTTTTTTGTTGTTGCTTTTTTTTACACTGTGGCACCTTCAGAAAGTGCTGTGACAGACATACATTTTCATGACATTTATTCTGCCTCATTTATTCTGCCTGTTTAGATTTAAAAAAAAAAAACGATAAACTAAATGCAAGATCACGTTTCTTATAAGTGTGGACAGGTATTGCCTTGTGATGAGGCGGAGCCGTAACACCGTGACACGGAGAGATATGAGGTGCATCAACAAGGTGCGAAATGAAGAGTGAGGTAATTACAGCAGAGTAGGAGGGGTGTTTATTGGCAACACGCTGTTCTGGAGGCTCTTCACATCCTATAACTGATGGATGATTGTGTGTCTTTGAGTGTGTGTTTTTTTTTCAGGAGAGTTGAACACTCTCTTATGAATGGTATGAAAAGCGCATGATGTGTGTTTGTTCTCTGGTGACGTGCTTGTGTACGTTTCGCACGGAAAAGACGAGATGAAGGTGCATTTGTAAGTGTGTGTGGGCGTGTGTGTTTTGCCGAGGCACTAATTAATCCCAGCTGGTTCGAGCTCAGTGTGTCACTGACAGGTAGCACCACCGAAATAGCACAGTAATTGAAGTGTGTGTGTTTTTTGTGTCTGAAGTGGCAGCGCCAAAAGGTGTAAAGGTGACAAAAACAATATATGTGGTGCGCCTACACTGTTCATCTCTGTCTCATCACAAGGTTTTGAAGTTATCACTCACCCTTCATACAGTACAAATGTCAGAAATATTATCTTCTGTTTCATGACCAGATGAAAGAGCGAGAGGCGACGGCACGCAACAAAGAGCATTAGATGAAATCGAACCCCTTAACGATGCAAGTATATCTCAGTCTGTTATCCCCATAGACGTGTACAGTAGGCGCACAGATCCACTGGACCGTGTCTGCCTTTCCTCCTTTATCACTCAGGCGACCTCTAGACTCTGTCATATCAGCCGTGTCATATTGGCCTCATAGATATCTTCACAAAAGCATTGACTTGCTGCTTCACTCTCCACTGGCCTCCTTTTAAGTTGTAAGAGAAAAACAGAAAGAGAATTTACCCACATCACTTGGCTTCTCCACAATGCACAGGTCGAACGGAATGGAGTCGAGTTTCTTAAATGCGGAATTCACAATAGCTGCCATTTTGGTCCGAAGCCCACCTCCTCTAACCGTGCCAGGTTCAAGGAAGTGCGCCCTGAATTGAGCATGGCAAGGAGCACTCACACGAGACAAACATACTGGACTTTGGGAGTCAAGCGTGCTTGGGCGCTGTGCAGATTGCCTATAGTGCTAAGTGCACCCTCAGACTAAAACATGGACATGGTCTCAATGACATCACTCATTGGTTACTGAAGCAGACCCATGGATGGCAGTCACCATATTGAAAATGCAGACTTATACCAACCTTCAACAACCTAGTAGTGGGCTAAAAGCTGGAGCTGCGGCGGGCCTTGAGTCTCCTGACAAACAGCTACAACACACACCAACTGTCAGTCAGAGCAGCCAAGCCACTTATTATGAATAACTCATCCAAATGTAAAAAAAACGCACGCCCCGTACAGCATGTGCCTATTAAGACATGAGCTATTCAGTTAAAAACTGATTTTGACCCAGGCTCCCAAACATGTTAATTTCTGCTGTAAATATGTGCATTTAAGAAGTGTGGTTGTCTAAGTGACTTCCAAGGCTCGTGCTGCCAGCCTCAAGTGGACACTCGAAACTGCAGGTTTTTGCACTTCCAGGTTGCCTCTTAGTCCCAGCAATACATTTATTTCGGCTTTATAAAAGGTTCTGACCATGTCAGCTGCACAATGGTGCAGTGGATGACTCTGTTGCCTCACAGAAAGAAAGTCCCCCATTAGTGGGTTCCCTCCGGGTTCTCCGGCTTCCTCCCACAGTCCAGAGACATGCTCGTTAAGTTAGGTTAATTGGTGGCTCTGAATTGCCCGTAGCTGTGAGTGTGATTGGTTGTTTGTGAGCCCTGCTGTGAATTACTGTCAACCAGTCCAGGTTGTATGTCTCGCCCAATGAATGCTGGGATTAGCTCCAGGCCCTCGTGACCCCGAGTGGGATAAGCGGTATAGATAATGGATGTATTTGACAATGCAGTCAAATCTAGAGGGAAAGCATTTCAAGATATAACAAGATATTTGTTAAATCGGGTACTTACAGGTAAGTCGTGACTAACTAAAAACTAACATTACTGAAAACCTTTAAAGTTTAGAGTAAAGTCCTGTCAGTTTATATGGATAACGAGCTGATGCCTCTACTCTCCTATAATACTTTCTTTTAACATTGTAGTGATGGGAATCACCATGCAGTCATAGTAAAGTCAAACATGCCACAAGTGATACACAATCTGTCACAGATTGCATTTCCGCCCTCTACACCTTTACCCTAAACAACTCCTGTTTGTTAAGTCAGCTGTGAGTTTTTACAGAACTCCAACAGTGGTCTTTAAACGTACAACGATATGGTTTATCCAATTAGCTTTTGTAAAAGGGAATAATTGGGAAAACAACATTATTGTTGATCTGCTTCATTCATTCCTTTTTCGACTAATTAAAGAGTTTTAGATTGACAATACAGACCCTTGAAAATCAAAGGTATCTCAAGGCCAACCTCATAGTATCTTACTCATCAAACACTATATCAGCATATTTCACCATCTGCAGGATCTCACAGAGGCTACAGTAAGCTGCACTACGGCTCATTATAACAATTTACTTTAAATGGATGCTCTTTCAGTAGAGACTCCTTGATGGATTTCATTTAAGTTACAGGAATAATGAGTGTGTCGTGGACGCCCAGCCCTCAAGTCGAAACTAAAATGACTGACTACAGTTTGATGCTAACAGTTCAAACGTTCTCTGTTAGGATAATGCACTGAGAGTAATGGTGAAAAATCCCAAAGATAATTGGAAACCTTGGACATACTGTATCATTCCCTCTCTTTCCCACTCTATATCTACCTCCCTGTGAGTTGTCAGCAAGCAAGGTCAACGCAGGAGCTGTGCTTTGGAGTAAAAAAAAAAAAAACCACAGTATACTGCACTCCAATTACCTGGGAAGCTTTGGGACGCTGGAATTCCCCCCTCTGTTATGTCAGCCGGCTGAATTCATTTCACCGGGCCATTAGTGTCTCATTTTATTGTTGATTTCCCGGTCCCTTTCAAATTGGTTGTGTGGCATTAAAGGCTAATCAGAATGCAGGTCAGCTCAGTGGGTTGGAAGACATCAACAACATCCAGTGGAAGTGTAGCAGCCCAAAATCTTGTTTCTTGTAAAAAAAAAAATTGCAGGTGGAAATAGTCAAGAGAATGAAGCTGCAAACGCCTTGAAAACAAAGTAGATGTCAGCCAAGGCCTTGCATCTCAGAAAAGGCAGAAGAAGAAGAGAGAAGATCGGACTGGAGTCAAGTCGTATTTCTTTTTGTTGTCGAGGCTCGGAAAGCCCAATAAAAAAAGACCTTTGCAAGTAAAACTAGCAATATTTTTTCCAGAGGATTGCGAGTCTTGAGCTCAGAAAGAAACCTTTTTTGTGTGTTTTGGGGAAGCTTTAAGAAAACTGCGGATTGAGCCGTCACCTGGTGCTTTCCAGTTCCTCTCAAATGTTGTTTCCTATATTTAGAGTTTTGACATTGGTCCTGCCTTCTCACCACACAAACAAAAATAATAATATAAGCAAAAATATGTCAGCAACAAAATTTAGGGAGGAGAATTTCGTTCCTTCTGGTCCTGCTGCCGAATTTCCTGCTGTGTTGCGTTTTCAGCTGAGGGCCTTGGGTTGGCCTGAAGGAGAGTCCACAGGAGACAGGGCGATGTGTTGCTGTGGTGACAAAGCAATACTCTCCTTCCTGTCCCAACACACACACACACACACACACACACACACACACTCTCACTCACCCCCCCTCTCCTCTAGTCAGGCGTTGATTCTGTTGGCGTCCCCACGGGCGAGGAGAGGGGTCAGGGTTGGCTCCATCTGTCTATGTGATGGGCATCAGTGCCAAGCGCCGCGGGGGCTGGAGGGAGAGGAAAGAAGGCTCGTGTAGAGTGGGAGGGTAACGGATGTTTCCGAGCTGTCATCTGGGACTCCGAATGGGGCAGAGGGCTTAGGCTGAAGCTGAAGCTGGGTTTGGGAAAAGGACTTGAGGGAGTGGGACAGGGGAGAGGGGGCTGAGAACGAAGCTTGGGGCTAAAGATAGTGCTGAGACTTCACTGCTGTTCTCGGGGTATACGGTATTGCTTGCAAAGAGAAAGGATGCTGAATAGGTCTTTATGCAGACAAGCTGGATCTTTTTTTTTTTTTTCTCTCCTCTGCAGTCACAATGGACAGCAGCAGCACCCAGGGCGCCTAACTCTGTCCGGAAACATTGAGGAGACAAAGGCTGAGTCAGTGTCACTGTCCTCGCTCTGTCAGGGATCACAAGGGAAAACCTAAGACAGAAAGAGAAAGAAAGACCTTTACACCAGCTGCACATTCTGTACTGTAAACTCAGCCCGAGGCTTTACCTTCTTAATCCTCACCTATTCTGGCAATAAAATTACAATTCATGTCCTTTCAACAGCAACCACATCTCTTTGTTCATATCACAAGTGCTTCATTTCACAAGACTGATCTTTGAATTTTGAATCTTTGTATTTTAATAATAATGACTGCCATGAAAATGTTGGACATAACATGCTGCCCAGATAATGACTCCCAATGACTCTGGTGATCCCTGACTTTTTTAAGGGCCACCACCGGAACAAAGTTTGACTCATCTAATCAAATATCTCAACATCTACTTGTTTCATTAGTAAAAATGATTTAAGAGAGATCCATGTTCTCCATGAATCCTGAAGTCACTGATATTTCCCTGAGCGTTCTTTCATCGTCACCATGAGGGTGACATACATTGTTTTGTGAGAATAATCTGAACGATAACTGACTTTCAGTTAGTCGGTCAATCATTTTCATCGAGACTATCTTCGAGTTTTTCGATTGGATGTTGTGAAATGTCATGTTATTCATGTTCCCCAGAGGAAGAATCCTAACATTGATCCCTTTGTTTATGGACAGAAGTTAGTCACTTATCTTTTTTTTTTATTTTCTTGACATATACACCGTGGATTGGCAAACTTTTTCCCGGCATATTCATGGTACCAAGATGATGTATCCTCACGGCTCTGGTGAAACTTTTGTTGAAGTGGCACCATTAGGGGAACATTAATGGCATTTAGGAGCGCCATGTCTGGACGAGTGTGATTGCTCAAAGATGATGTATCAGTCAGTCCGTCCATTGTTTCCATTTAGTAGTAAAACTCTCCAAGTTCTGGATTAATTGCTCTTTAACCCTTGTTTGGGTATCCATAATCCTGAGAGGATGAATCTATAAAATAATGGTGATCGCATGACTTCATTTTAAGTAGCACCAGCATGTCAAATGTTTGACCTATAGGAAAAAAATTCAACATCCATTTTTGTGGATTGGCACAAACTGTCTTCACTTTTCTAAAAAAAAACATTTGTGGTTTTGAATAAATGATCATGACAGTTCAAGACATTCATGTCCTCCACTTTCCTTTTCTATTCGGTGCTAATTGGGAGCTGCCAGCATGCTAATATGCTACATAAAAAGGGGGAACACTCTGCATTTTCAGCAGCCATATAGTGAGCATGTTTGCATGCTGACTTTGCTTTAGACTTTGAATTTCAAGCTTCATTGATATTTTCTGTAGACTTCAAACAGAACCACTCCCAATTCAATTTCCCCCTCTTACTCTCTGGCTCCTCTTGGACGGTTTAATTCCACCTTTTCTGAATGAGCTCATTTCTCAGCTCATGGCTCAGCATCGTCCCGACCGCCAAGAGCAGCCAAGACCTGCCCCTTTGACACCTTATCCACATCCAAACACACACATCCCCATCTGTTCTCATCTTCCTCCTTATCACCTCAGCCTTCCACAGCTTCCTCACTTTGTGCTGCCTCGCTCTTCTCCACTGTCTCACCACCAGGGATACTTTATCTGCCCAACTTCTTATCTCGTCGGTCGGCTGTCTGCTTGGGCACTTTGGTGTCGGCAAGAGAGATGTGTGCATAAGGGTGGACGGGGTAAGTTGTCTTTGCCACTGATTCCCTTCTGGCCCCAGGTAATGCAGCCTGACTCACAGTGTCTGTGGCATAATGAAGGCAAGCACATATACACAGTGTGCTGCACTTTTTCTCAAGGTGTGGCATTTATACTGTATTCTTAGTGAGACTGGGGTGTCTGAATCCCCTTATTGCTTCTAGCACTGTCAAGTACAGTCGAACAATCTACAGTAGAACCCCATTAACAAAGTATAATGACTACGTTTGTTACCAGTTATCTAATAAAGCATAGAGCATTTCCCTCTTTTTAAAAAGAGTTTCCTCTTCTCAGTGTTGGAACAAACTGCTGTTGACATAAATATAGCCCGGTTTAGTTCAGTTTGGCTGGCACAGGATGTGGGCCTCATTCAGCCCCTCAACTGATGACATATTTCTGCTTCCGTCTACATTTCCACACAACACAATATCGGAGGACACAACAGAATGACATGCAAAATGACTCCCTGTTTCGGAGAATCACTGTTGATTTGCAGAAGAAGAACAAAATAGTAAAACCTCTGGGCAGCAGTTTGCTAACCTCGGCCGTGCACAGCTGCAATATTAAAACGCTAATCAAATCACCAATTACCATGCTGGTCCCCTTCTACTTCACTCCTGCTGACGATGGGAAAGAGCCTACCTTTTTCCTTTTTTTTTTTTCTTCAGCCTTTGTTTTTTAACCCTCCCCCCTTTTCTCTGGTGGGTTCAGAGGTGATATTCAGCACATTCTAATTTGATACATGCTGTCTGGAGATAATGATTATAATGAATGAGATGGCTGGCTTGGTGTCTGGCTGTCTATATTTGTTAAGTGCTGGAATTGACATCTCCATGTGCTGCGGCAGAAACTTACCTTTTAACCTGTGAGAATATTTGACTTAACAATGTCAAATTCTTAAAGTAAGAGGTGCTTAATTAGTTTCTTAGAACTTACTCAGTATGTAACACTACAGCTGTGTAATTGGTCCAAAGTTGGTTGAATTAAATGAACTCCAATGATCCGCCAATCAAGGAGGCATGCCATGACATCGCCAACAAATATGGTCTTTACCATTTACACTTGGCTGTAAAGAACAAGCTCATTTAGAGATATTGTGAGCTTCTCTTGTTACTATAAGGTTTGGTTTCTACTCCACCAAAGTTCAAAACATTCTGTTGCAAGAAACAATGAGAATAATCTGTATTAGAAAGAGAGGGCTTAGACCTACTGGGCCGTTTAAACGAGCCGTCTGTGGATGTTTTTTTTTGGCCACAGGCATTGCTGTGATTTTTTTTTTTTTTCCCCAGACATTTATTTTCTCCAGAGATTGAAGCCTACAAAATGTGGTGTTCCCATGCTTTTTTTTTCTTATCCAGCCCCACTATCCAATAACAACGGTGATTTAAAGAGAAATATCTTCATGACGCCAAACTCGAAACATTTAAAACCAGAGCACTTTAAAGTTTGAAACAGGCTACAACAACACAAGACAAGACGGTCAGAATACTGAATGTGTTTAAGTTAATTGATTATGCTCATTGAAGGACACATTTTAGAGCCCAGGGACAGAGGTGAACACAGTCAGTACAGCTGCTGTCGACGACGCGGTTCATGGCCGTCTCTGTGTTTCTGCTGACAGTGAAACAAAACGCCTCTCTGGGATATTTAAGATTCCGGCCTACTCTCTACTCCACTCTTTGTCTGGCATCCATGTCACGCACATACACACCTATACACTGCCACGAACACACACCTCACCTACACAGAGCTCTCATATGACTCCTCCACTTTGCTCGGTCATCCACGGACACAGTCACCGACTCACTTTGTTGTTCTTTCATCCAGCGCTCTGTCCTGACTTCAGGCTATTTTCCAACGAGGGCTATCACATGTTGTTTTCAGCCTGACTTGTTTTTTAAGTCTTAAAGGATGTTTGGTTCAGTGAGAGGAACAGCATTTAACCTTTTCTTAAAAGCCCCCTGTCATGACACATCTTTCATCTTTGGATTGGTTAGGACAGATCTATGAGAGCAAAGTGACACCGAGGGTCACGCCTGAAAAGTTTATTGATCTGTTCGCATTACAATAACTTGAATACAGTATTGACAACACCTTCTCTCTCTGGGGTTTATGCATTTTCCATAATGCAGCAAAGCTGACCTCTAAGTATGAGCCAACCACCCACCAGTACCTAGAACTGATGATTTAAAGTGCATGTGAGCACACTCAGTATCAGCTAACAGCTGGTGCAAAGGTTAGGGTGTGATACAATAACAGTGTTTGACTTCCTTGTTTTTAATGAGAGCAAAACAGTTCAATCATTCTTTCAGGGAAGTCCAAAAATACACAAATGTAACATTTTGGACAATTGAAAGTCCCCGAAAAAAGGCATTAATAGAGTTGTAGATTTGACAGTCTAAGTCGACAGTCTCGTGCCTTTTACTTAGCCTGCTTAAATTATTATATATATGTAGAGTTTGTTTTAAAGTGAGTGATTTGTTAACAAAATATACTACATGTTGTTGATTCTATAGATTTGTTCTCTATAAAGTAGCCAAAACTTAAGATGCCTGAAGAACTGCTAGAAAGAGGTGGCTCTAAAATACATGTGCTTATAATCTACTTTCAGCTAAAAAGACATTTTAAAAATCGTTTTTTGTATATTGTACATTAGAGACCAGTTTCAATGTTAATATTAACAGTATAGCCTAATGGATTAATCAATTACCAAACCTTTGCTGTCGTAATTCGTGGTCTTATATTCTCTTGTAGGCTATAGCCTGTAGTGTTGTTGCAATTGTGTCTGATTTGGTGGAATAAGGGAAACGCTTTTAATAGGCTAACATATAAATAATTTAAGTTTTAAATGCAAAACAAAAAAAAACAAAAAAAGAGAGAGTCAGGAAATCAATAAGTGAAAAAGAAAGAAAAAAGTTGTAACTGGGCAGCTCCTTCCTGGATTCATTATTTTTTGTTTTATTGGAAGCCTGATCTTACCTGTGCGCTCAGCTGATCATACTCTGTCTCTCCTGTTCCGAATCGCTCCGGTCTACTTCGATATTAATCCTCATTCTCATCCTGTGTTGTCCACGGTTACAAAGTCTCAGTACCCCGATCGTTGCCTGCCTTTGCCTTCGTGCCTTCACCTTTTCCGGATCAGCGTTTTCCACTCAAGAGTAAAACGCGATAGGAGCAGCTGAAGGTTGCTTCCGTGCTCCCTCGGTCAGCCCTCCTTCAGTCCCTCTCTTCTGCCTCTCCACCGGACGGACTTCCCCCGTTTAATGCAGGTGTGGCCGCGCGCGTCGCCAGGGGACGCCGAAGGGGAGGGGACAGAGAGCCGGCGGATCGACCTCCGCGCCGCCGCCGCCACCGCCGCCTTGGGTTCCCCGCGGGGAGTCGAACACGGGGTATGACGGGACGTAGCCTAATGAATAGAAGCCACAGTGTGATTGTGAGACCTGCCGATGGGCTGGATGCTCATTTCGTCTTCAAAGCGCAGAAGTGGTTTAACCCTTAAAGTCTCCGAAGAGGAGAACATGCAACTCTCATCAGCAAAGCTCATCAATAAGATCCTTCTGGATTTGACTGATAAAATATTATTACAGTCATCTTTTTTTAAATAGGTCATCTTATGGGACCTTTCTTTCCCCCCCGCACATATTAGTGATGATAGAATTAAAAGATTATCTATTACCTTGTGAAATAGTGTAAACTGTCCAACTTTAGATGATCTTCTTCTGCAGGTGGAGTCTGCCCCGTTGTCATGGAAACATTAATGTTCAAAGTACCCCAAATTAGAATGTCACATGTTAAAATCAAGCTATTTTTTTCCAGCATTTTAAGAAATGTCTTTGTCAGATTCACATGTGCGTTTCAAGTCTTTGCATTAATTGGTTGGTGATGTTGATGTCCAACATCGATTGAACTTTTGTGTTT
The DNA here is from genome assembly GCF_963584025.1 of Labrus mixtus. Lineage (NCBI taxonomy): Eukaryota > Metazoa > Chordata > Actinopteri > Labriformes > Labridae > Labrus > Labrus mixtus. Next base: position 28,919,685 of record NC_083614.1, on the reverse strand, counting down.
CTAGCCAAACTGACCACGACTACAGGCCTACTGTTAGTTAATATAGGTGATAGGATACGTTTAGCCTATTCGTTGGCAACGTTTCTCTGCCAACATAGCCTATTTGTGCAATTTTCACCATTTTCAAGTTAAAAAGACTTTAGACTTTAGACTTTATTGTCCCCGAGGGGAAATTATTTTTCACAGCACCGTTACTGTCCAACAGACAAGTCCCACCAAAGAACATTTATACACAAGAAACCACTTAATGTTTGAGGGCTAGGACTTCTAATTTATATTGGCTAGTATTATTTTCTACTGATATCGCATTGACGTTTGAAATGATTGTTTTGTGACAAAAGGCCTATCTCCTAAACTGACTGGTCGATGGGCTAAAGTTACAGTATGCCTCTGTGGCTGTGGGTCATTGGAGTCACTCAAGTAAGTCCTTCACCTATCACTAAGTTAACACCTGAGTCTTTTGTTATTTACCCAAGAGGTAACATGTTTTTGTATACATTCTGCATATAAATACGGAAAAGGAAATAATGTGTAATCGCTTTCCCCTTTCTAGAACAGAATCCATAAAAAGTTGGCCCTCACTCCTGATCTTCAATGTTAACACCAGCAGTTATGCTTCATCAAAGTATACTGTCGTGTCATGTATTAGGTCAAGAAACATGCTTTAGTGTGCAATACTTCTGTAATGTTATCGAAGAGAGTGAAAAATACCATCAAAAATCCTGTTTTTGTCCAACCAACAGTCTAAAATCAAGCTGTAATTTATTAACTGTAAGCACATCTTTGTATTTAAGACTGGAGTTAGATCTTGTTTTTTATGTTCACTTGAATGATGATTGAATTTATTAACTCATTATCACAAGTGCTTTATGTGATAATCAGTGTTTTTTTTTTTTAAATCTCTTGACTCTTTAGAACATGGATGGTATGCAAAACTGCCTCCACCTCGCTCCCTCCCTCCTCCTCCATCACGTCTTCAGGTTCGATCCTTTTCATCCTCAGCAGGGCTACAATCCAAAATTAGATCAAGTGCTTCATTCACAGTAAGTCACTCGCACATCGTGGCACTTTTCCTCAGGATGGCATGTGCAGAGAGGCGTCTTATTTATAGACCAAAGAACGAGAGCGGATCAGTGTGGTTGTGTTTTGCGTACGATATTGTGTATGCAGAGAAAGAATCTGGGCCTATAGATAGTGCAACAACAGTTTACTTTGACTATACAAATGCATCCGTTAGTGTAGCCCAAAACCGTTTTAACTTTTTTGTGAACATTTTCTCACTTCTCACTAATGACCTCCCTGTGGCATAAAACATTCCTCATGGCATCTCTGACACAATGGCTGTGATTGACTGATTTGTTGTTTTTTTGGTATCCACCTGTGTTTTCCTCTCCTGCAGCCTGGAGATGCACCGTATCTGTGCTCATGTGAAATTAACATTTTTTTGGCTCTTAGAGGAAGAAGGAAAAAGCTAACAGTTTTGAATGTTTGTCTCCACTATTGAATAAAAAGGAAAAGGACCCTAACACGGCTTGAATGCTCAGAATATGATTTCATTGCAATTTGATGTTTTAAAATCCACTAAATGTGTGCGGTATTTTTTAATTTAGCTCAGCTTAATAGGCACTTTGTTACTTTTGATATTTTCTCTTTCTATAATATGTTTCAAATGTCTGATGACTCATCCTGCACTCAGGGTCGTTTACTAAATACTTGACCAATTCAAAGATTTGCCGTAGCGTAACGATCCAATCAAATTCATCCTAACCTTGTGTTTTTTTTCTGTTGGAAACACATCATGATGCAGCAGTTTATTGACGGTCCTATTTTGTTTCCAAATCATAATCAAACTTATGAAGTGGTTGTGGTAGAAACATCCAACTGAACTTTCACCATTTCACAACTTCACAACGTCAACAGCATGTTCCGTTTTTCTCTTTGTCTCGTGTGTCGTGGCTGGTTCTCTAAATTGGTCACATGAAGTGTTTTTCTTTGTCATTTGACCCTATTGTGAGACCCTATTGCATCAGAACATATCAGTTCCTATTGCAACTGATTTATACTACAGACATACGTCCTTTATTCTGGGCGTAGGAGCCATTATGTGCATTACGTTTGTTAATTTTGTGTCACTTTGCACTTTTTTGTAGGACAACAACACTTTAGATCATTTGTCCCTGGGTGTAGTTTGGAATAATTAAAGTGCGACTGAGGCAAAGACAGATTTTCTGTTGAAAATATGACTCGTGACTAAGTGGGCCTTGAACTGTGACGCATTCGTACAAAAGCATTTCAAGTGAATATTTGAGTCATAAGTCTTTATTAAAAGACAGACTGACAACTGATTCATATAAAAGCAATGTGACAACCAGGAGAAAATACTGAAGCCCAACTCTCCCTCTTTGTCTCAGTCCTACCACACAACAGAACAGGCACATCATGTGAAGCCAGACGTGGTGCAGATAGTTAACCTATAAAAGGATGTGCAACATAACAAAATCAGAGCAGCTTCCTGTTTTGATTCAGCACCTTCACATAAGCTAATGCTAACTTTGGGCGTACTTGTCAGTTGTAAGGCCTGTGGGTTTGACAGGTATGCTGAGGAATCCTGAACTACTTTTGAATGTGTTGTTCAGAAAAAAAAATCTTCTTATGTGTCGTATCTCTAGCTGCTGCTGCTGGATCCTGCACGCTTCCCTTTCAGCCTTGTTCAGGCACAGAGCAGAGATTCTGTCGATCTATGCAGCAAACTCACACAGGGAGGTGTAAAGGTCCTGGGGTGGTGGGGGGTGGAGGGGGGGGGGGGGGGGGGGGGGGGGGGGGGGCGACTGGCAGAGAATCATTTGGTTACATTAACAGCTGAATAATTTTGTTTATTTTCAGGATAAAAAAAAAAAAAAAGAAGTCATTTCTGTTCCAGTAGCATTATGTGCCCTCCCTCCCACTGAACTAAACCAAATAAAAGCAACAAAGAATGAATTTAAAGTGGCTGCCATCAAATGGACCCAGCATGCTGATGTACTTTCACAGCAGTTTATTTTTTATTCAAAGTCAAAATTTAATTGCTAAAAAAGGTCAGGTTTTTGTTTTTCTCACACAGCAACTAATCCCTGTTTGAGCTCTAGACACCCTCATCATTAGTTTGGCACAAAATATTGATTATTGAATGTTGCTGCAAAGCTTTTAGCCTTTGGTAACTTTTATTCATTCAACCCTCCCTCCCTCCCTCACGCCTGTGTGAAGGAATGTGTGGTGAGAATAACCAGAGGATCACATCACAATAATGTTACAGTGTTATAATAGTCTTTTAGCGTTTCTCAGTACTGCTTTAAGATATATTGCAATGTAATGTATTTCACCAACTACCCAATAACTTCCAGTACATTTTTTTGTCAATAACTATATTATCATATCAAACAAATGTTTCATCCTGTTCTTTTGTTTTTTTGCTACAAAAAGGGGAAAAGTGCGACTGATCATCACTTTCATTAAAACCTGAGAACCAACCCATCTGACTCAATGTAACGCAAACATGGATGAACATGGTCGACTGCAGTCCATCTGCTACAGGTAAGTTGAACAATGCAATAGAAAAAAACATAATTAAAGGAGCAATATGTAACTCTGACACCTAGCGGTTAAAATGAGTACTGCAGTCCGATTTCAAAAGACTGAAGACAGCTGTCTCTCCCCAATACTTACCCTAGTTTCACCACGTTTCTAGGTCGTCAAGCTTATAAGTCGGGTAGAATCAGTTACATCTGAACCAGTTCGCTTACTTTCTTTAATCGCTGCAACGCCCGTTGATTTGCCGTTTGCCTGGCAAACCAAGAGGCGTCCAAGGTCGTGTGAGGGTGCCCTAAAACGGCGTACCTTCTAAGGTTAGGGTTGAATTCCACACTGAATCAAAACTGAATAGGACGACATACTGGCTGCTGCATTGTTGTCAGAGAAGCCAGCACTTTAACATAGCATGTTTCCTAATGTCTGATGATATAGTTAGGTCATTTTATTTTTTAATTTAGTAGATATCTTATATATATGTCACCTATAAGATTAAATTGCAGTTATGTGGTTTGACCATCTTACTACAATTCTTTCTGACCTTGACGTCTGTTGATCTGAACAGATACAAATTCAGCACCATCTCGTGGAAAGCGCTTTTCTTTTACATCCTAGTACCAATACGTTTAAGTTGTCTTTGAAATATAATCCAAATAGTTCAGAATGTGTCTATGTGTCTCAAGGCCAATATTGAAACACGTTTAAAAGATAATATAATATAATACTCCCTATTGGCAGAAGTGAGATGCTTCCTTGTTGTTGTTGTTTGACTTACAGAAAACCTGACGCAACCATTAAAGACCTTCATTCAAATGAGATCAGACATTTATTTTTTCTAAGTAGTAGCTTGATGATTCTATCCCTTAGAGGTACAGAAGGGATGTTTGTAAATCAGTTAAACAGATTCACATGTATATCACGGAGATCTTTTCACTGTGCCAAGAGTTTGACAGTCTGCGAACTTGTTTTTCATCGTGTTCCTCTTCAGAGCCACCATGTTTCTCTCCAGGTGCTCCCTGTGGCAGAAAGCTCCATCTGTGTTTATTATACCTCTACCTGGGAGAAAAGGGGAGTGTTCTCGTCAACAGATGTACTACAGTCTGTTGACATTGCTGAAAAAAAAAATTTGCTGCCTGAAATGCAAGGGAAGATTTACTCCCATCCCTGAAAACCGTCAAAAAGCAGAAGATAGATGGCAATCCTGGAATTCAAGACAGCTGCAGGTATGTCCTGGCTTCAGGGTGATTTGGTTTATCTTAACTTTATTTAGGTGATAAGATAGGAGAGAGGAGGAGAAAATTGGAGATGACCTTGGACTTGGCCTCATAAACGGAAGCGATAACTGATGCACCCGGGAATAAATACAGTCACGTCAATAAGTCTTCATTCAAACACATGAGTGCACAGACACACAGATTCACACCCACACACCTGCACACACTGCAGTTTTTTGGCAGGATAAAGAGTGTGTTACATAGACGGTCCTGACACACACACACACACACACACACACACACACACACACACACACACACACACACGCGCGCTCATCACTTATACTCATTGCCAAGTGGCTTAATGTAACCCTAATCATGACCACTAAATGTCTCATCCCTGTCTAAAGCTGAATCAAACATATAACCCAGCGATAGAATGATTAATGAAGAGGTGAATTCATGCAGTCCCTTTTATGTTGCTTTGTAAGCAAAGACCCCACAATGCTACTTAAACAAGTACACACACAAAACTTCTGGATCACTTCTAAACCAACTCCATCTATGCATCAACTGCTGATTGTAGATAAATCTTGCATTTGGTATCACATTTGCAGCAAGGTTTCTATGGTAAAGTTTTTTTTAATCTTTTGCATGTTATTTATTGTTCTCTTACTGAGATCTTTGGAAAAAAAGTGCATAAGTTTCTCTTAGGGCGCGGTCACACTGGCCATCCGTACCGTGCCCAAGCTCGCTTCAACGCTAAAGTCCAGTTCGTTTGACCAGTGTGACCGCTCCGTATCGTGCTCAGGCACGGTACACTTCCTTGGCTTTGGCACACTTGGGAGAGGTGTGCTTCGGCACGGTACACTTCATGCACGAGCACAAGCACGCGGGTAATCAACGCTGACAGTCTTCATTATGGAGAAATCCAGAGTTTCATGTCTGTATCTGACTAAAATTACTCAATATAAGACACAAAGTAGCTGTCATGTTCTCTGTGTTGTTCTCCGATGTGCGGGCGTCCGTGCGGACTTGCGCGCAGACTCGGCCGCGCGTATATTTTTTTATTTATTTATTGCTGTGTCTGATTAAAATGGCTTAAAATAAGCTGCAAAGTCAGTAAAGTAGCTGTCATGCTCTCTGTGTTTTTCTCTGATGTGCAGACGCGGACTCTCTCTCTCTCGTCCGCCTGTTTGTAAACTGAGCACGCTTCATAATAACATAAAGCGTGCATGTGTTGTATTACGACGTTATGTACAAGAGGTAATCGTGCTTAGGCCAGCGTGGGAATGGCACAGCGGGGGGGATAATCGTGCTTGGGTACAGCACGGTACAGATGACCAATGTGACCGCACCCTTATTGCGATTTGATGAACCATCTTCTGACTGCTAGAAAACAGGATCTCTGTAAAAGAAAACCCTCTATACCCAACCTAAACTATAATCCTGCTGTAAAATGTTTTCTCTCCTCAACCATAAAGCCAAGTATTAACTGTTGAAGAGCCAATTGTAATCCAAGAATGTCTCAAGTAAAGGTCCAAAACTCAGAAAAGTTTTTTGAATGATTTACATTTTGGCTAATTAGTTCATGTCACACCGAGGTCTGGTAAGTCCCTTTTATGTTGCTGAAAAGGTAAACCCCACATTGTTGCTTAAACAACAAAACAACAGACCGACAAAGCTTCAAACTTTTAAATCCCTTCCTGAAGGAACTCTCTATACCTCTCGCCCTCGCATGTACATCAATCAAGCACTTGGTATCAAATGTGTATCAGTAAAATATATCTTCTTGATAAAAGGTAATCGTTTTATCTTTGCAGTCTGTTGAAATCAGTATTGGTCCCTCCTTTTTAAATCTTTTTTTTTTTTTTTTTTTGATTGACCGTGTTTACGACGGTTCCCAAAAGAATAAACAGTAAATATTCAAAATTAAGCTTTAACCCTAACCATAAACCTGATCTTAAATTCATTCTTAACTTAACCATTAAACCGAGTTTTAACCATTAAGTAGAATAATTACAACTTCATTTCTGTACCTATATGACAAAACCCCCAAAACAAAGTCTCACTAAGTGTGTATGGCCAAATTGTCCTCCAAGAATGCCACAAAGTTAGAAAGAAGCTCTCTCTCTCTCTCTCTCTCTCTAACTCTCTATCACACACACACACACACACACACACACACACACACACACACACACACACACACACACACACACACAGAAAGTGAGTGAAGAGGCTGATCAAGCACTGATCAGCCACCTGATCCTCGATCTATACAGACTCGTATCTCATTTCCATTTAAATTAAAGATACCCAAAGTTGGCAGGATGATACAAACCGATGATGATGAAGGGAACAGAAACTTTTGTCGAATAACAGCTGCAAAATGAGCTCTTTTGGTCAATAATAGTTAGTTTTTGTTCCATCCAATTAGAGGGCTTCCATGAATATAAGATGACCTTTTTCAGTTTTGGGGAACGCTCAAAGAAGTGCAGGCGGCTTTGGTGATGAAAAATTGTTCTGCACAGATTCCTCATTTATTATCGCATAGTGATGAGGGTTGTATTACACTTTCTGACATTCATGATATGATAGAACATGAAAGAATGCACCTTAATGGAAATCTGGAAATGAATGATAAATAATTATAATAATCTGTGACCCTGAAGGGGAAAAGCAGTATAGATAATGGATGGGCGGATGGAATAATAATAATAATTAATCCAGACAAGGTGTTCATCCATTGGTGCTACATGTTCAGAAGGGAACCAGCACATCAGTCCCCTTTTCATTCTATCAGACACACACAAAAAAAATATGCACAAAGGTTTGTAATATTACATTTTAAGATATTCAAAAGAACAAAAGGCAGTTGGTTGGAAAGTGTCCATAGATGGTGTATTGACTCCATGCTCCTTTTACAATAATAAATCAATGGTTAAAGCTGTAAATTAGACAGATTTCAGATAGGATTAGGCACCACTCTATAAATTTAAGGAAAAGCTTCAATGCTTCAAAGCTGCTTGGATCCTCCTTTGTTGGATAAGACCCAAGAAGTTGTTTTGGAGTCAATGTGCGGCTGCTGACTTTCTTCACTGACAATTTTCTTGTTTAATGCAACTGTGTGATGTACTTATATCTAGCACCCTTCATAGGTTTCTTATGACATCTCAGGTTCAAGTAGGTATCAGTAAAGTGTGAAAAGTATGTTTGCTAGATTAAACATTGTACATGGGATGAGCTTACTAGACGCAGTGTTGGGCGTTATTGGTACTACAAATAGCGACGGTAGTAACTTTAACTTTAACTACATGTTTAAGTGGCTTTGTGGCAGCATTACTGTTCTGGGAATTAAAAGCTTTTCAGTATAGCTTAGCTGTTTTAGTCATCAAGTAGCTCAGTAGAGTTGAAATAAGCTACATTTTCCCACAACAAAGATTAAGCGCAGCAGATCATTCTGCCACGGTCCAAAATCGAACTCCTATGGATGAGTAGAAGACGCCAGCCGATACACAGACATGTATTTTATTTTAATTTATTTTCATTATCTTATTTATTCCAAATAAGAAAACATAACCATTACAAGTGCAGTCTGTTTTTTTTTTTTTGCTAACCGGCCAGCCTTAAAGGAAGCACACATCCCCTCTATCTAGTTGTTTTGGATAGTTAGTCTATGCCTTGTAAATACTGCCATCTCTACACAGTTTCTGAGTTGATGTAATGCTGTGAAATGACACCGAAAAAGCCAAACAATATTTGCAACAGCACGTGAAATGACTGAAGAGGCCGGTTAGTCATACACCATTTGATGAGGCCGAGCTGGGCTTTTATGTGATCCCAGCTTCCCTACGCTGGAATAGCAATTGACTGCTTGAATTCTCAACTTAAAATAATTCAGTCGACATGGATCCACCCATAACTCCAAAGCTTTGACATCAGACCCAGCTCTCTTCACCACATCGGTGCAGTTATTATAATTAAGATTTAGGGAGTTCATAAAGTCAGAAGGCAGTTTAACAATATAGTCTTGTTCCATTTGGACTTGCTTCTTAACGTCAACCACAAAAAGGACGAGTAAGGAGTGTTTTTAATTAATGCACCTGATCTCTGTGTTTGTGTTTTGTATCTTTGATGTAATTCTCTTAAGGCTTAACATGTTTTTTATTCTAACTAGTGTTCTCTTTTTCATCTTCTTTTTCTACTCCTGATCAGCCTTGAAACTAAACAGCACCAGCATCCTTTTCTTGTATAATGAGTAATCACATGCCGACTGTAAGCAGGAATCAGGATACAAACATTCCCGTCATATCGCAGCTGAATTCTGTCAGGAGAAGACGCGTCAAATTAACGGCATGTCAACAGAACATGTGCTAAACATACATGATAGTTGATATCCATTCAAAGTGCCACACCATATACTGTTTTTAGCGTCTTTATCTCCCAAAGACGGCTTTGATGTGCCACAAAACATGAAGACAACCGCTTCAATTTTTCAAACACGGCTCTCTGCAAGTCCAAATCCAGTGATATGATCAAATGAAACCCGACTGAAATGGGTAGGCAGTGGTGTTCAGATGGATTATAATTAGAGAGAGCCACAAACCAATCTGACAACAGAGCATGTGAACAGCAGCTGGTGCACTCGGAGCAAATCTTTATTCATGAATGGGCGGCCAATGTACAAACTCTCCCTGTCCAACACACACAAACACTCACACAGACACAGACACACGCAAACGGTTGCGGTTCCTTTTCGTGTTTAAAACCAGGAAGTCTTTTTTTTTTTTTTTTTTTTTTAAATCAGATACTTTTAAATTTCCTCATATGCTCATTGTTGTTTTAATCATTTTGTCATCAGCACCTGTGACATTAACACATACAAAAAGAACATCAACTTGTCTATGGCCCTCCCTTCATGGCTCACAAAGGAAGCCACAGAGACTCACAAACCGCAGATGGGATGCAAATTTTCCGCCGGTCTGTTGAACAGTTAGCACGACGATGGTGATGATGAAATATGGGCTCGCTCTCTTGGAGGAGGGCAAAAGCCAGACGGTTACATACACACTACCGAGACAGACAACAGTGAGCTTGCCGAGGATCGGACTTGTACAAAGCTTGTGATGAATGGGGAAAGTTTTGGGACAATATTAATGAGCTGTATCGAACAAGTCTGCACAACACTGGTGCTTAAAGAGTTTGATTAAATGGACCTCTTGATGCCAGAATCAATTTGAACCTTTTTTTTCCCACTTTCTCTCATTCTCATTTTTCCCCCTCAAGTCAGATATCCTCGCACTTTGTTCGACGGAGATAACGTTTTTTTTTAATACATTTAGCCACCTGGATTAAGGTATTCACACTTTCCTTCAAAACTTTTGGCTGAACAAATACCATAAAGGGAAAGTTAGAAATACAAATTTGTTTCCAATAATTACACAATAAATACAAGTGCGCATAAAAGGCCATGATCTGCATGAATTGCTTTCACATTGTGTGTTTCTTTGTGTTTGCGTGCTGATTCGGTTGCGATCATTCAGGACCCAGACTGCAGCTCAGTCACCTTGCCAGCTGTGATGCATGAGACTGTGGCTCATTGAGCACAAACAAGGAGAAGACTTCATGGAGAATTTAGAAAGGCTAGTGCAAATGTGATTGATACGATTGTCGGTTGAAAAGAAATGAGACGAGTTGGATCCTTTTTAGTCATCTTAAAAACGTCTCTGTTGGCGACAGCTGTGGCCTGAGGCATTATGCATTCAGGGAATATCTTCATAATTGAAGTCAAAGTCCACTTTGACTCAAGGATGAACTGATTATATTTTGGTGGTTAAGGGTCAAAGTCAGAGTGACTTTAAAGTACCATTACTGAAGATTTGCAATTGCCTTTGTCCTTGTCTAACAAAAGAAAAAATTCAAAGCATCAGTAATATAGGCTGAATACAACAGCCTTAAAAACCATTCATTCATGTTATATAGTAATGTATTGTCAGAAAGTCTAGAATCAGAATACAAGTAACTTCCGTGTATAGACTTTAGCACTGAGTGGATTTACAAAATTTAATCGACACACAGGTGTGTTCGTCTTCATGTGTAAAGAGCTGCACACACCTACATTATTGCTGTCGTGTGTATACATACACTTTAAAGGGGACATATTATAAAAAATCAACAGTTTGACAGTGTTTTTGAACATATATTTGGGTAACCTGAGTGTCTACCGACCCACAAAATGTGAAATAAACCCATCCAGTCCTTTGTTTGTAGTCTACAAAACAGAGAAAAATGCTCCCTTTCAAATTTGCTCTCCTTGTGATGTCACAGTGGGATTCGAGTAAAAGAAAAAAAAAACCCTCCCCTCCCCTGATATCTCCACCCATGGACGCCACCCCCAGCCTAGAGAAAAACTTTTGAGCAGGTCCAACATTTTTATTCTCGCTACAGAGGAGTGATGTCCACCGGGAAAACTCGGGGGGGGGGGGGGGCTCATTGCATTTAAAGAGACACACACACCAAAACGGAGCGTTCTGAGAGAGCTGGTTTATACAGGGTCACAAACCTCCTCTGGTGCTTGATTCATGTTATATTTTGACCAAAGCAGAGCACAGATGTTTCATTTAGACCACATGGGACTGTTTGAAAAGGTGGAAAAGGGGGTCTAATGTGTCCTCTTTTAAGTATTTTTACACATTCATTTGATTTTCATTTCACTTAAAGAAATTGTTTTATTTGAAACTGACCTATTTTATTTTCAAATTGGAGGCTTTGACAATCTCCCCTCCCTTTTTATGCCCATTTACCTTTTTTTTCGTTCTGTTGATGGTCACCTGCTCTGAGCGGCTCCAGAACAGATGAAACTGTTGGACAATGGCATCATGATAACTTTTGATTCCATATGTCTCTGTACTTAAGTCATACACATGAAAATATCCCATAGACGCTGCAAGCACAACACTTTAGAGACGCACCCAGGGTTCAAGCGTAAGGAGCAATATCTGCAGGTGTCCATGTAATGACAGTATAGCGTAATCCAGAAATCCCCACTGTGTTAAAAAAGATCTTATACGTCTCAGAGATGGTCTTTCCAGACTGAAATGGTACTGCTTATTTTCCCTCATATTATAAGTCATCTCCTTGTGTCCTCCTTAATGCTGCTGATATGCAGAATGGGTGAAGATCATCAGCCCTAGACATATGGATGAGATTCAGAACTTTTTATCTCCCATTATCTCAAACTTGAGGCAGATTGTCTAAAACAAAGTTCTTTCAAGGGTTTGGAGTGCACTGATGTATGCAGCCCTCACCATGTCCATGGTAAGAGATCTTCATTAACACCGCAGCTGGCACTGCTGTCTGGCGGGGAATTTGCAGGGAACCAATAATTACAGATATGGAATTTCTTACAAGTGGATTAATTTCCATTTACAATCTTAGGTGCAGGTTTGAGGTCTTGGGCGCCGGGGCAAAAAATTCAGAGTCACATCTAATGGTCTCCTTTACCATACCATAAAAAACGCTTTCTTGGGGCACCAATGGCCACGTCATGCTGCTATAGGCTTAGACTACCAGGGGAACTGATACTTTGAGCTCTTATTTCTCCCTCTCTCGCTCTTTCTGTGAATTCACATCATATTACTGCAAGTCACTCTCTGTAAATCTTAGTTACTAATTACCAAATCTTTTCCTGGGAGCTCCTGAGCTCTCATGTCTCGTAGGTTCCTCGGGATTGTTGGTGGACGGCCTGCTTAGACCTTTACCTGCTTTTTGTCTCAGTAAACATTAGTTATGAATTGGCGCTATACAAATAACGATTGATTGAATGGCCTTTAACGCTTAGGTTGCAAACATTTATGACGGCTATTGCTGTTTCCAAGCCGGTGCTCTGCCAAAACATACAGTACATCTAAAAAACAAGCAAACAACAAAACTTTCTTCAAGCATTTTCTCTTGCCGTCTCAGAAATGTTGATTTCTCCATGTGTGCCATGTGTTTATTCCATGCAAGCCAATTTCTGTAGGCGTGTAATGCAAATTAAAATGTGCACACATCTTTTCAGCAACTTGGCCAACAGAATTGGACAGAGTTTGTATCATTCTGTCTGACTGTTTCAATGGTTTTTTTTACATGATGCAGACTAAACTCGTTCTCATGGTTGGTCATAGAGCAGAGGTTTTTTCTTCACTGGTTTTCTGTGAAACTTGGGCGTGATTTTGCATTGTTACTCAAAAAAATGGATAACTTCCAAAGGGACTCACATAAACTGTGTGCATCTGTCAGCAGACAGAGAAAGAGAAAAAGCTCTCCATTCTTCAAAAAAGCAACAATGGGTCACCAGAGAGCTCATTTCCAGTTTAAACTGTGCCAGTTTGTGAGTAGAGCAGCAGACAGGCAGAACTAAATTCTGATGTGTTTAATCATCACAGCGTTGTGATAATTGGCTGAAACTTATAAAAGTTGCTTCAAGTGAAATAATTATGTGAGCCTTGACCACAGTAGATGAGCTACTAGTATAGAAGGAGAGTGAGAGAACCATGTCTTCTTAAAGATCCTGCACACCCACACAGGTGTTTTCACTTATATTGCCTGAAGAAACTTCTGCTCAGGTTGAAACCGAGAGACGTTTTCCCAGATCCTATAGTTGCAGACAATTTTTTTCAATTTCCTACACAATCAACAGTTTTGCTTTGGGTTGTGGCCTGCAGCCTTCAGTTTGATCATTTGGTGTAATGGTGACTTAAACTCAGCTTAAACTGTCTGAAATCACTCTTATTTCATGTTGGTTAACAGAACAAACATGTTTATTACTATTAAAAGTTTCTCATTTTTGGATAATTCCAGTAAGGACATTAAGTAACCAACAGGTGCACTCTTTCAAACTTGGTAGAATTTAAATATAATGCAGGGAGGGTGGCTGGTTGCTGCAGCGATGCACGTTTTAACCATTATTTATGCAGGTTCAAAGTGTATTACTCGGCAGCTTGAGAGTCCACCACCTCATTTGGATTGTTGTGCAACGAATCCTGGGATATGTTGGGCCATGAAAGATGCACAGGATGGCCTTTGCTTTGCTTTCTTGTTTTTCTTGTTAATTTCCTCAGGACCGTGATGGGGAATAATCACAACTAATAGTTGTATTCTTGCAAATAGTGACCTTGAATGATACCTCAGTCTTTGCATAATCCCATAGTTTGTGAACAAAGTTTCTCTAGATGTTAAAGTTAAACGTGTATTACTCTGCAGCTTGAGAGTCCACCACCTCGTTTGAATTGTTGTGAGAATCTCAGGATATGTCGGAACATGAAAGATGCGCAGGACGGCCTTAAAAAAACGGGACAGCCTGCAACACGACACAACGAAGGATGCAGCTCCTGATCTGGGACACAGCATATGTCTGATCCATTGATAGTTTCTCTTGTTAAATTCCTCAGGACCGTGATGGGGAATAATCTCCACAAGTCACAGTTGTAGTCTTCCAAATAGTGACCCTGCATGAGACCCCAGTCTTTGCATAATCCCATAGTTTGTGAGCAAAGTGTCAAAATGGTCTCTGACGAAACTCCTTTAACAAGCTTTTCAAAGTTTTTCAGTAGATGGCAAAGATTCAGGATGGATAACAACCAGTCATTTCTCATTTTTTGATAAGACACTTAAATTCACTATGTGAGAAAATGTAGTAAAATACAGACCTGGGGGCAAAAGATAATCTTAAAGGAGGGTGAGCTATCGGCTATCTATATGTGGATAGATTTTTATTAAAATAAGGATTTAATAAGTTTCCCATGAACATGTACGTGCACTGCTTTATGATACAAGCTACACAGTAAATGTGTCAATTTATGTGAAAAGCAAAATAAAAAATACTGCAAGAGGGTTTCTTAGTGGCCTGACTAATGTGTTACAAAGATTCTGTCAGAGAGTTTATTGTACAATCATGATAAATGGCATAATATTATAAAGACACTCGTATAAAAGAGGGGAGGAAACATTCACCGAAGACTTCCTACGTACCTGGGAAAAATGTCTGCAGGTCAGAATGAGGCAGTGGGAGCCAGAAGTTGCAGGGAGGCGCGAAGAGATGGAGAAAACCTGATTTGCAGAGCGGTAATCAGAAACACAGGGAGACAGGAGATAAATGAGCGGGCGATGACTCAGTGAGGAAGGCAATTATTTGGAGGGAGGGACACACTGAAGGGAGGAGAGAGGGAATGGAGAAGAGGAGAGACAGAGACTGAAGCAAAGAAGGGAAAAAAGTGGAGGTGGGGAGGGGGGGGGGGGGGGGGGGGATGCAGAGAAAGAAATGGGAGACAAGAGTAAAGAGGTTTTTGTCCTGTGAGGAAATCATCATCTGTCAGTTAGCAGTCCAGACAGGATCAGATATTTATATGTACTCACATGCAGTTGGTAAATTGCCAAAATAAAGGGGATAAAATGAGCAAAAAAAACACAAACACACACACTCCGGGATAATCACTCAAGTGTGGTGTCAAGTCCCCGTGTGTGTGAAATTTGCAGCCAGAAGATGCAATCGAGTTATTCTGCATGAATGAAAGCGATCTATTAGCTGTTGTGGGAGAGTTAGCCGGGCACAGAAGGCTGAAGTATACGCCAGATGGACCCGCTCGCTGGCTGGCTGGCAGGAAGTAACAGGCTGTACGCTTCTTTTTGATTGGCTCTAATTATGATCTACCGCCGGGCCTCGCGGAGAACTGCTGACTGGCCGGCGTGTGTGTGTGTGTGTGTGTGTGTCGTACGCGTGTGTGCATGCGTACACACTCTCGTTTGTGGTGAATCCAGAGTTTTCTGGGGAGAAAATAGGACAGGGGAAGTTGTTGAGCAGGTAAATAAGAGAATGTGTTGACGTAGAGAGTGGCCATATGGTAACACAATCTGAAGTATCTCTCCAAAGTTCAAACTTTAACAACACAGCGGACAAACAGGAGCTGTGTCCGGAAATATTTAATGATTTAATGGTACAAACAAAATGTAGAAATGACATCACCAGATTTTCAGGCAGATGCATATAGTGAGAGATACAAAGATTTTACGATTATATACATTTTCATCTGTAATACTGAATAAGGAGCAGTGCTGCTGAGCGGTATATCGTTTTACCATCGCAATTGCTCTGCGCATAATAGTCATATTGAAGGACATGCAATGCCAATCATGTGACCTGAGGCACGTCATGCTGCCACTTTTCTGTCGTTTGATGCAAACTAAAACTGCCAATGTTCTCGTTTTCCATGACTGATTTCCGATAAAGTCTGTGTCCGTGCATGTAGAATGTAGACATTCAGGAGATGTAGCTGCAGTCACAGATCAACTGCCATGACCCTTGAGGCCGGCACTCACTTTTATTTGGATAGCGTCAACTCATAACCAGTGTTATCTCGAGACACTTGTCTCTCTTTGTCTGTTAATATTACAAAACAGCAGGTAAAAAGACCATACTCATTGTTATCCATCCATCATGAGCACTTTAGCTAACTCACTATGTCTGAAACCTCAATCTAACATACGGCCTATACTGCATGCATACTTGAACAGTGTGTACTGCATACTGCCGACTAACCCAACCATCAGTACAACATACTTACAGGTCAGGTGACATATTTCCGGTCCGAGCCACGTTGGCTCAGCTAGCTTCAAACTAGCATGACTGCTAATCCGTAGAAAGGATTGATAATAATAATACATTTTATTTATAAGCGCTTTTAAAAAACTCAAAAACACTGTACAATAGTTACAAACAGAAAGAACAGCACAGTAAAGGACAGACTAACAGACATCGCAGCATTACACACAAATCATAAAGATAACAACAATAAAGATAAAACTACAGAAAACAGGAAATACATCACAATCATACATTATCAACAATATCAACAATATACATCAGTTCATTGCTAATACAACTACTTAGTCAATAAATATTATTTGACAGCATATAAAATGCTAGTTCAGAACAATTACTGTCAATTGTTTGCCGCTAGTTGGCTTGCTGGCGAGCTCCGCCATTGGTTAGTTTGAGAGCCGCAATGCATTTTGGGGTGATTAAGTATGATCAGTGTTCTCCTCCTGCGAACACAGATCCGGTGGAAACTGTGAGACACTCTCTCTCTCTCTCTCCGATTCCCGACTCTGTCCTATCAATGAAAGGCATGACTAATGCCCAAAACAAATCTTTGAGAAAACCAGTTTATGAAAGAATTATCTTTTGCAAATAAAGTAACTCCAACTGTCACAAACAGTATATAAATCTCCCCCCAGAAGAGGTCATAGGTCCTCAAAGATGCACTTTGTATGTGAAAAAAACAATTTTTTGGTGTATTGAATCCTAGTGTACTAAACGTTCTTATCTTTGGTATAACATTTCAAAATTTTCCATTTTCCAATCCTGTTTTAAATTAGATTTATCAAAATGAAATCCTTCAGGCAGTGTGTAATTTTGAGAATACTTTCTGTGACTTTAACACAAACTGTATCACCTCTTTGATGATGGTACCGTCTTTTCCGCAGTTATCCTCGGGGTTAGATTCCTCCTCCTCGTCAACAACAAGTTACAAGTCTTACAGGCGCTCGATTGTCTGGAGGTAAACGACTCCAGAGACACAAATGAAGACAGAATGAGATAATATTTGTGTTGTCCCCGTCTTGCTGAGTTCAAGTGTTTACGTGATTTAATCTACTCATGAATGGAGAAATATTTGATCACTGGAGTTTCAAAGGTCATTCTGTGTGTTAACAATCGACATGAAAATTACACAAGGTGACTGAATTTGGTTTTTTTTTGTCAAATAAGTCTGACTCTGGCTAGTGACTGGCAGGTAACTAGCCTAAAGTGTATACATAATGGACAGTAATACATCTTTGTAAATAGGCACTAACAGCAGAAACATGCTATATGTAAAGTTCTGACTTTGCAGAGGTGACAGCTCGCAGCTCACACCTGTCACTCAAAGTGACTATGCCCTTGTTTATAAATTACCTTCAGCTTTAAAATTCTCCCTCCAGTCAATATGAAAAGAGTAACTGACTCTAGAGTTTAAAGAACATGGTCATAATGATGATATTTCAGTTGTAAAGTCGGGCATTTTAATATAGATTGACTCACTTTTGGAGCAACTCTCAAGTGGCTGATTGATGAACTGCGGTCTGTGTTGACATTTATGTCAGTAGAGCGGCCTTTCCCAAACTCAAGACTGCCGCGGCCCACTTAATACAAAAGTACGCCCGGGCCCGTTATGAAATAAAAATGATGACTACAGCTATGACTGTCAGTTAGGGTCAATTATTGGACATGAAAACATTTCAAGAACGTTTCCTAAACATTATGTCCATGAATAGTCATGACACGCCTTACTAATCACTTAAAGGGTTGACTCATGGTGAATCATCATTATTGTGATATTTCTTTTATTTTTATACTTGGTGGAGGGCTTTTCGCGGCCCACCTGCAGTACCCACACGGCCCACCAGGGGGCCGCGGCCCACACTTTGGGTAGCACTGCAGTAGGGTAATTATTTTTTTAATGTAAGTGCAAAGCAGCTTTGAAGCTAATTACTGCCCCCGTCTGGACTGGAGTGGAACAAGGGGAGTAATGGCAGGCAGTTAACGTTTGGAATTAAAAAAAATCACCATGTAAAGGAAACTCGCACAGGTTGAGAACTTCCTGAAAACACAAACATCTGTAACATGTTGCTCCACCTGCTGGTAAAACATTGTTGTAATTCAAGGTAAAAACTCATCAACAGCTACTATAATATATCCTGAGGTAAGATTATGTTGTGCACCTCTATCTTGTTAGCTAACACTTTGCTCAGGTGGCTGCTTTTTGGGTTTAACAGCTGGATTAAAAAACTGCTTTTTGTCCTCTGTCCTTCTTTACCTCTTTCACTTTCCTCAAGTTGTTTTTCACCAAAGATCTTTTTGTTATTCTCATCCACTTTCTAATTTTCTCTTTTAGCCTCCATCCTCCTTTCCTTCCTCTTCTTTTATCCCCCTCCTCCTCTTCATCCTCCTCCTGCTACCCTTTCCTCTTCTTGCTGCTCTAAATGCAGGCCTCTCCTCTCATCCAGCCTCTAATCAGATCAATTCACTATTCCATTCACAGGGATATGATAAGGTGATTATGCATGGGCCCACATACACACACACACACACACACACACACACACACACACTGCCCCCTTAGCGTTGATGGGAGTTGACGTCGCATTTCCCTTAAAAATTCTGTGGATGTCCTTCGTCAGAGAAAGCTGGCAACCTGGCGCTCCCCCGATTAATTTGTCTCTTCGCTTCTAATCAGTGTCAGGATGGAGGAAGGACGCGGAAAGGGAGGGACGAGGGAGAGGAGGAAGAAAGCCAGGAGAGAGGAAAGAAGGGGAAGGAAAAGAGGATGGAGGGTGCTGCGAGACGTTATTATAGTCCATCAGGGGACCTCTTTGAAAAGAAACCCCAAAAGCTGCTCATGCAAAGAATTCAAATAGGGACGACCTCCATTTGGAGCTAAGCAGGCACATAGCTATATTTATCTCAGTTAAAATGCTTCAAGCTAACATTTTAGCATCGGTTATAGCTGAAGGTCCAATCTCTTGAATTGAATAGTATCTTTTTAAACATTTATTCAGCAGATACCAAATATATCCCAACTTAATTAATCGTTGAGTAATGACTTTAAAAAAAAAAAAGGAGTGAAGTCAAACTCCCTCAGGGTTTGTTGTTCTCAGCTCTGTGTTCATACTGACAAGATGGCGCGGCCTTCAGCTTGTTGTCACTCAGCGGCTCAAACATGTTTCATACTTTTTCACATAAACACTTCCCTCTACAACCCTTAGCTGTTTTGTGGAAAGAAACTAATAACATCAATAGCTGTTTATGTTCTAGCAAAAAAAAATCCAAATCAGGGTCTTTCTGATTCGGATGAAACTTCAAGAACCGGGCCATGAATTAGAGATTAAGTTCTAGTGTAATACACATTGTATCCTGTAGGGGCCGCTATGGCTCCTTACGCATTTAATCTGGATTAAACAGACTCTATTGGTTTTTTTTTTTAATGAAGGAGAAGTGGATCTTTTTCTATGGACATGTTGTTTGTAACTCACCAGCAGTTATCGGCTTGCACCACTATCTTCTTTCTGTTACATCTCCATAATTGATTTTTAGATCTCTGGTTCTACACCGTGTGCATATAATGAGAAGTCTCACAGGGACCTCTGACATGCCCCTCATACTAAACTCCACCCATCTGCCTTCTGTTATTAACTGCAGTATGCTTTAAATGCAGTTTATAAATAAAGTAGTTTACATTTTCGCTTTAACCATTGCGCTGTCTTTACAAATTAAAGCTTTGTTATATAATAAAAAGGAGTTCTGCACACTACAAACAAATAGCAAACACAATATTCCAACTCTATAGTGAGAGGAGGAATAGTCCTATAGCAGAGGAAAAAAAACGAAATAATAAAATCTCTTCACAAATCGTAGGATCTTGTCCCATTTGAATGTATATCGATATTTTATTCTGAAGATAACAATCATGTGAAGTCAACATAATAACCACTGACAGTTCTCTGATGCAACCCTCCTTACAGTATGTTAGCGTTTGACTGCTGGAGCCAGAACCAGGTCCAACCTTGGTCGGTCTGAATAAAACAACAGTATGTAACAAACCACACACCATAACCTGAAATGTTTGAACTTCAATTTGAACCATGGTGTTTGCAAATTAAGAAAATAAATGCATTTAAAAACTAAATCTATTTGAATTCTATTGTAATTCAGCTTTAGAGTTCCTGAACACAATATATTATTATTTGATACGTTTTACTTTTTCACTTATAGATTTTATGATCTCAGATTGAGACGTCGATTTTTCAAAACTTTTTTCAATGTTCTCAAAGTTTAAGATGACACAACCCGTCAAGCTAACTAAGGTCATGTTTAGTTTCTGTCCATTTATTTTAGCGTTTTGAGCGTTACTTACCTTGTCTCTGTCAGATCCGGCTCCTCGTGTTTTTCCCTCCATACTCACCTGTGTCTCGTTATCCCCTGATTGTCTGCGTATATAACACCTCGTGTGTCCTCCCTCTTGCTGCCAGTTCGTTTTATGTTCCCTCGTGTCGCCTCGTTCCAGCAATGATTGCTTGTGAGTTTTCTAGTGTGTGACCATTGCCAGCCTTTTTGACATTTGCCGGCCCCCTCTTGGGTTTATTTGCTTCAGAGTTTTTTTTTTGATTATCTGTTTAGCCACCTGCATGAACTGTTTAATAAACCCTTTTTGTGAGCCTTTTGTCTCTCTGGTTCTTGTAAAAGATAAAACTTGAACTTATCCACTTATTTTTTTTTATTAACAACGACTGTAGGGCTGAGTGCCAGTTTCATTTTGTAGTAGTTTAGATCAATTGAGCAGGGCTTTCTCTGCAGATTTGTATTAATATTTGGCTAACCTTCTTGTCTCTGTCCCATCCTGATCACTTGTGGTCATTCAGCCTCTTGTCTGCACCGCTGCTTTCTGGGTTAACAGGCTGTTGCTCGGCCAGAGACTAAGTAGAGACATTAAAACGTGTGTGTGGGCTGATCACTGGGCTGAATGCCACACAGGGACCACTTGCTTTCACTCTGGCACTCTTTGGCTCTGTGGACAAGGTTTCTACAAAGCACTTAATGATTGGGCAATCCTGCACCTGGTGGTCTATAGTTATTTAGCACTTAGACACCTGGCCAGAGCACTTTATGCCGACTATTTAGAAAAGGGTTTTGGTGCTTGAGTTAGTATCTTTGCACTGGGGTGTACTTGTCTTGTATGTCCTTACAGTCCATAACAAACTTATCTTCCAGCTTTGGTGGGTGGTTGGAAAATTGTCACAACAGCATTTTAGATAAAGCTCGGCATCGCAGTTGAAGACGTGTTCAGAATTCTTGCAAATATTGTTGTCGCAGCAGTTTTCTTTCAACGACTTATCTCGCTACATTTCTATTCAGGGACTGCAAAAAAACTGTCTATGGGCTTCCTAAAAGGACGCAAATGTAACGCACACTAATCAAGGAAAACTGCATCAGCAGCATCACATCCATACTGTTACTCGACGCTTCCATTCACACGTTAGTTTCGGTCTTGAGCAGAACTCAAGGAGTCTTTTGTGATGGAGCTCTGATGGCTGTAACCTGAGGAGGAGAGCAGGAGACTATGACATGGACAATAACTTTCTTTGTCCGTTTGACTCTTCTGTTTTTCTTCACCATTGTTTATCTACCATCAATGGCCATTGTGGTTTTTGATAGACGCACCCGGAAAAGACCACTGACCATATTTGTGATTGATGATTTAACATAAATCACACAATTTACCGCTTCTTGTCTAACTGGTTACTGCATTGGAAAGATGAATTTGACAGTATCTAAGTTGGTTTTACCAGCCCTAAATGTCTGTACTGTTGAAGATCTGGTACAGGTGTCCCCTAAAAGCCACTGGAAACCCAAATCCCTAAATAGAATTTGAACATTGTCATTTAGGGTCTTACTGTCATCATAGTTAGCATCTAAAATCTATGATAAATGAACACCGGACCAACAAAGATATATTCTTGGCATGTTTCTTTTCACTTTCCTGATATTGGGTTTCAATTGGATGCTGTTAGGCTCTGATATCTTATTTTTTTATTTCTATCCAGTTATAGAAATAAAAACATCCGCTATTCAGCCATTTACTAGCATTAGCATTAGCATCGTCGTTATTAGTCATTTCTTTTGAGTGTCCAATACGTTTGTATATTTGCGGCTGCAGGAGTACGGAGTGTCCCGTTGATGATCTGTTTTTGACGGTGAGTTTTGAGCGTCCCCGCATGAAATATTGTTCATTAATAATTTGGCAATAGTTTAAATTAGAGAGCCATTACAAAGCATTGCACTCAGTCTTTGAGAACAAATATGTAGCCTTGCAGAGATAACATTCAGATAATTCCCACAAATACCTGTTGACAGAACTTCTGTGGGTATTTTTGATTGATGATGCTCTTCAGTGAAGGACACTGGCTGTTTAATAGCTCTGTTTTGTTGACAGCAGCATAATGACCAGTGAGCGAGGGGGACGATGATGCACACGTGCAGCCAAGTCTTCATCAGTCATGCCAGCGTGGGGTTTGATGGAGTGAGAGGGAATAAACACCTACTCTGGACAGATTGAGATGGATCGAGACAAAATGACCTAAAATAGTATTCCCATTCATTTATCCAGGACTATTGTTTCCCCACACATCCCCCAAATCCCCTCAGCTTGATCGAGGAGAACATAGGAGCTCAAGCAGTCATCCAGCTTGAGCTCAGACATTCACTTCTTTTTTGTCTTGAGCTCCAGCAGCCAGGAATAACTCCGGGAGAGGAGCTTGACAGCGTGAATCCAACTTAGTCTCAATCTGCTGTCATGAAGTCGCCTGTCGCCGTGAGATGAAGAGTGACAGCGAGATGTGAAGTCAATGGACTGCTTTACTGTCTGGCTCGAGCGATTAAAGTGACAGAAATGGAAATCACAGCATTTCTTCCCCTTTTTAAAGGCGTCTCAGAGTGGGGATCTGACCATGCAGAGAATGGGGGAATTAAGGGTGGTGAAGTACAAATCGGATATATTGATTTCCATCAGAATAGAGAGAAAGTCGCTCTCAGGGGATCAGTCGCTTTTTGCTTTAAGGACTTGGAGGATAAGCCACTGAGAGAGACTGATGACATCTCAAATGAACTGTGTTACTCCACAGACTTCTCGCTATCAAGTTTGTTTGGTTTTTACAGTGACTTCTCCAACCCACTAAGTTCTCAAATACATGACATTAACATGCTGCTGTACCTAAAATAAATGCTGCTCACAATTTTTTAGAGGAAGGTGAAAAAAATAGTTTTCTATGGACGTTTTTATGGTTTGATGACTGAAGATTTATAAACAAAGCTGCCAACGGTTATGTCAAGTCCAAGCTATTAATAGCCATGTTGCCTATCAAATACTGTCTTTGAATCCAGAAAATCAACTATGTAGTCGTAAAAATATTAATTGGAATACGTTTGGATCTCTGTCATGGTGCAGAAGCAGAAATTGAGCATGTCAGCCTGCCTCTCTTTCTGGACAACATGTTCCTGCTCAAGTGGTCGGCTGTGGCTCAGTGGTAGACTCTGTCATCTCTCAACCAGGTCCTCAGCTCCTGTAGTCACATGTCAAAGTGCCCTTGGGCCAGACAAGTCAATAAAAAACAAATTACCATTGCAATATTCTTTGACATTGAAAAAGCTTTTGACAAACTATGGCATAATGGACTCATCTACAGATTAACAGACAATAACCTCAGACTACCAAAACCTACCCAATCCATCATCTTAAGCTTCCTCAACAATCGACATATCAAAGTTAAAGTTTCCACCTCCATCTCCACCCCCTTCACCCCCAAAGCAGGAGTTCCCCAAGGTTCTGTTCTCAGTCCCCTCCTTTTTCTCATATACATCTCCGACATCTACTACCCCCCCAGTCACCATAGCCAAAGTTTTACAGTTTGCAGATGATCTTTGTTATTCGTCCACATCTAAATCCCCACAGCTTCAAAACTTCAACAATGCATCACAGAAATAGAAGAATGGTCAAACCTCTGGAGAATCACCCTCAACCCCATCAAAACACAATGTGCCATCTTCACCAAAAAAACCAAAACCTGCAGGTCCATCACATCAACCTCACATTACACAACCAGAAAATCAACATCAGTAAGGACGCAACATTTCTTGGCATAACATTTCAAAGCAACATGAGCTGGAGCAAACACATCAAAAACCTGGAACAAAAAGCCAACAACAGACTGAACCATCTCAAAGCCCTCTGCGGAAAGCATGGCACCACACCCTCCACAGTTATCGAAGTCTATCTTTCATACATTCGTCCACTGTTTGAATACTCCGCCCCAGCCTGGATCACCATCTCCGACCATCAACTCCAACGCCTGCAGATTATACAAAACAAAGCTCTGAAACTGGCCCATAGACTTCCATTCTACATCAACAACCACTACATCCATTCCATATCTGGCATACAAACCATTACACAAAGACACCCAACAATAGCCCTCAAGTATCTATCATCTGCCCGAAACAACCCTGCCTTCCGGAAAACCATCATGGAAGAAACAGTCAACACCCCCCTGTCATTTATCCTGCAACTGACCCCAAGAAACCCCGGCAACTCAACCCTCTATAACCCAGTAGTTTCCTCCCAGCCGATGCTGCCTGAACATATATCCCAGACAAATTGACAACATACATTTTACATAGACACAAACGCACATTTCCTTTTTGTTTGAATGTTTTGTTTTATTTATTTTTCGTTTCATTTTGGTGCCTTGGTCTGCATGTGCCCTGTAAACCTCAAGTCCTCTGCCTCCTGCCTCCTCAGCTGACATAACTCAAGGGCACCTTTAGATTGCTCGCAAGTGAGCTGGCACCTCTCAAGCAACCAAGCCAAATTCTATGCTTTTGGGCTGACCGGGACTTGGGCCGGTGACCCTTACATTCCCTGTGGACTGAGTTACTGCCGCTTTAAATCACTGTCAAAGAAAAGATTGCTCAAACAGTCGACAACACAGATTAAGGAGGTGAAGGGAAGGAAACAAATAATACAACACAAGTCTACAGTGTTAAGTAGCTTTATCACCATTTTAAAAGAAACTTGGATGTTTCCCTGTTCTGAACACTTCTGAATAACAGAAACCAGAGAGACGAGAATAAGAATCTATAAACAGCTTATCAATATGATGAGTTATTCAATAGCAAGAACATTACAGCTCAGTTTACAAGAATCTCTTTTCGCATTTCTGTCCAAACATTTTAGCAAAGTGACGGGTTCTGTGCCAAAAAAATGACAGTTTGTATTTATGGACTTCTGCCAAAAAAACATGACAACAAATGGAGCAATACAAACTGGGAAAATGCAGTTATGGTCCAGAATACAGCTGTATGCTGTTAGAAGAAGAATGATTACTGATGATTATTGATATTGTTTGAAAGGATGTCCTGTAGATGCTCTGCCCACTTATTCATATTTTGTTGCTATCATAATAAAAGAATCGACCCAGTTTGGACAGTCTCCTTTTTACATCAAGAGTTGTTCATTTTGCCCCTTTAAATGTTGAATCAACTGAATGACCTCTTGAAAAATCAGTCAAGACGTTTTTGTGTTGTTTTACTCATCATGTAGCCTATTAGTCATAGCTAACCCACACCGTCGTAGATATAATGTTGTATGTGTGTTCAGTGGATGTACACCTTAATGGTGAAGATAGGCACCTCATGCGGTGATTCCCTTGCAGGTGACATTTCGACGAAGTGACTTTCAGGGTCACTGGCCAAAGTACACCATTAGCATTCAGAATGTGAGCACACGCTGTAACTGCAGGTCGTCCACACTGATGTGTGACTCTAAGAAGTGAATACAAACTCTCTTTATATGACTTTAAAGTGTGAAGTAGTATAATATTGAAATTATTAATAATTGACCTTATTAATATTGCACACATTAAGCATTTACTTTTGAAAAATACAGTAAAAAAAGTGTCATGTTCTCCACTATCCTATAAAATGTGTTCAGTCAGTGGTCAGTGGCATTCACAAGATGAGAAAGAAAAAAAGAAAGCTGTATTGACAGAGGGATGGGCCAGTCTGCAAGTCAGAGGAAATATCTTCTGATCATCTGTTATCAAATGATCCGAGGCAGAGGAAAGCAAAAAAAAACCCCCAAAAAACACTGTGGTTCAGGTGATCTGCCTCTCTTTTTGGATCTCTTCCAGAAGCCAAATCCACAGTGACACCGGGCTAAGGCTGCAGACATTTCTCTCAATCCATGCTCTGTCAGAGTGACAGAAATCGACTCAGGTAGAGAGCTTTGGAGAGAAGGAAGTCGATAGTGTCTTCTTGATGAGGTGGCTCAAGAGGCTTATTTCTCACATGGACTCAAACAGTTTTCAAAAAATACTTTTCTTTACCAACTTTGATCTGCATAGTCTTTTTTGTTTGCATTTTTGGCAAGTTTTATATTATTTATTGGAGAAAACTTTGTCTGTCTGTCTAATTTCTTTATTAATATAAATGCTGATGTAGCCTACAATCAGGCATATCAGTGCTTTCAGTTGATGTAAATATCTTTCTATCACTATGTCTGGTCAGGTACACGACAGCACCTCCAGGAGGAGTACCCAGGCATTGCATGATCAATGTATAGTTATTCTCACAAGTTTATATTTTATTAAATCTTCACTGAAAGTTAAACGTGTCAAGTTTGCCCCCCCCCCCCCCCCCCCCTTCCCGCCTTAATCACGACAGTCTTATCGTGCATTTCATATACAGAGCGAGGATTAAATGGTTGTTTTTTTTATTTGAATAAACTCCACCAACAGGGAAAGCTCCTAAAATTGTGCGTACAATATTTCTTTAAACTTTTTTTTAACGCGCTAGGGGGTAAAATTAACCCAATACCGCTGACATATTCGACTGTGTCTGATTTATAATCCATGTAGGAACCTTACAGTCTATGGTAGGAACCTTTCGTCAAACACCGGCGGAATGTTTTGGTAGAACACCGAATGACGTTCCTCTACGTCACTTCTTCCCCACGTGAAACGCACTGTACATGTGAACAGCAGCTACCTGAAGCGGGTTTCTCCATGTTCACAGGCCTTTAGTTCACATATTCTCGTTTTATGCTTATCGATAGCAGGAGTATGATGGAGTCGGAAGACGAGGACTCGCTGCTCGGAGAGTCAGAGGAGGAGTACAGTGAATTATCTGACAGTGAGGTGAGTGAGCTGCTAACAGCGGCTAACATTAGCCAAGCAAAGCTAAAAAACTCTGAAGTAAAGTAGCAGCTCTGAGCTCCGATGCACTCATATTGGTTATCTGTAATTATACAATAAATACAAAATATGTGCCGAAATGACTGAAAATACCCAAAACACGTGATTTTACTGTTATTTTAAATACTTACGTTGTGTTTTTATTTAGGCAGTAAGTGCAAGAAGCTGAAAAATAAACACCAGGCTATGCATTAACCATTATCTTATATTCTGCAGCTTCAGGAGGCTTTTGCAAAGGGGTTGTTGAAACCAGGGATGAATGTTCTGGTGGATGAATCCAAAAAGTCAGTCAACAACGTGGTGAGTGAATCTTTAATATCAGGCCTAACATGTTTCTATCTTTCATGTATTTCTATGAGGAGTCAGTTTTAGTACATTGTGAATTAACTCTGAGCAATAACAAATATTACAGCTACTACTATGTCAGTGTGTGTAAACATGTTAATGAGATTGTATCTTGTGTGTTTTTTCTGATGCAGGAGGGCTTAAAACAGTGCCTTGCTGAACTCCGTAAAGACCTCCCCTGGGTGGAGAGGTTGGATCTGACCAACCCGCCCGCTGAAGACATTCTGTCCAAAGCTGAAGGGAAAGCTCCAAATCCCACGAATGGAGACGTCAACGCGGAAAATGATTTCCAAAGGGAAATGTTCTTGTGAGTACCTCGATGTGTTGAGGCGTATAAAAGTCTTAAAACGCCATTCTCTGAGTAGCTGTTCTGTATGGAAGCGATTAGTGATCCAAATTCAAATGCATTAACAGAAATGCTTTTTAATTTTCAGAATGTGAGTGTATTGTTTGACTCGAAAATAAAATTATGATTCATTTATCTAATTTGAATTTTATTTTTCAACTTTAAAAATGCACATTCTTTGACTAAATTAAAATGAGGAAGAAAATTACATTTGCTTTATCATTTTCAAAAAAATGCCCCGCTAAATCTGTATCATAATTCAAATGAAAAAGCTCATTTTAAAAATGAAAATACAGTAACAGAAACATGTTTTAATTTTCAGATTATAGGTGCTTTATTTGACCTATATTTAAAATGAATATTCAGTCATCCAGTTTGCATTATACTTTTACTCTCTATGTATGACATCATTCAAATGAAAACAAAAAGGTCTTTGGCTTTTCGTTTTCAAACTTGCCGTGCTAAAAAGTGATCATAATTCAAACCAACTGGAAAGCGAAATGGCAAAGTGGACGGCGCAGGAAAGTGACGTCAGACTCCAGCTCCCAGGCGGGCGAGCGGGCAGAACGCGCACTACGATGGGTGGCGGGGGGAATCTTCGGGGTTTTTGAAAATGATAAAGCAAATGTAATTTTCTTCTTCATTTTAATTCATGCACATTAAGTCAAAGAATGTGCATTTATGAAGTTGAAAACTAAAATTTAAATTACATAAATTAATCATTTTATTTTTGAGTCAAATAATACACTCACATTCTGAAAATTAAAAAGCATTTCTGTTAATGCATTTGAATTTTCAAATTAGCTTTATCATTTGAATTTTGATCACTAATCACTTCCATAGTTCTGGAGATATTGATTGGCTAATTAAATCTATCTCAGTAGATAGCGTTGTTGTGGAGTTTAGATAATAAAATAAAAGCTCACAGCTTCTTTATCTGATTGTACTTGCTGTCTGTGCTTTATAGAACAGATTTAAATTACAGCCAAGATGTATTCTATGCAGATGATTAATTTGTCATGTTGTCTTCCAGCAAGCCATACATGTCACCTTCTGTGTAGGATCAGCTTTCTCTTTGTTGTCAGGTTTACCTCTGTGAAATACTTTCTGCTCGGTCTAAATGCTTTTCTTTCTGTTTTTTTAAACTCTTAGCTACCGTCAGGCTCAGGCGACAGTCCTAGAGGCTCTGCCCCTCTTAAACAAGCACGGCATATCCACCAAGAGGCCTGACGACTACTTTGCAGAGATGGCCAAGTCGGACCAACAGATGCAGAAGGTGAGTTTTCTTCATACAATGTGCTCAACTCTCAGAGGATAAGACCCCCGGAAACAACAAAATGAAAGCTCTTAATATCATTTCCAAACGAATGAATGATCCTACAATCTGCAGGTGTTTTGAATCATGAAAAATAACTCTATTTTATTTCTTCATTTATAAATCTTAACTTTTTTCTGAGGAAATAGTTTGACGTCTGACATACTATAACACCTCCAACTGATTTTTTTTAATATTATAATGGGTGCTAAAGGCCGTTGTTTCCTTCATAATGTCTAATCTGGGTTACTAGTTGATCCTCCATTAGATACACTGACGCAGCAACTCAGCACAATTGCTTTTTCTTTCCATCAAACTTGCATCTAAATCTTTCGTTCTGTCCCTCTGTCCAGATCAGGAAAAAGCTGATCTCCAAGCAGATGATAATGGAGAAGTCAGAGAAGGCCAAAAAACTGCGGGAGCAAAGGAAGTTCGGCAAAAAGGTTGGTATTTGTTTTTCCTTTCTCTGCTTAGTGAAAACCAGACAGAACGTAGTCAGTAGTTTCTATTTATGTGCCTCAGAGGTCGGCCTTAACACTCCTGATCATTGTTGTTACATTGTTGAAAAAATATTCAACAACAGATGCAAGACCAGCATCTTATTAGATTCAAAACTTTGACTTTAATCTTCTTAAGAGGCTTATGGAGACCAATTTTTCAATTTCGGTGCACTGAATGATGAAGGATTTTAAATGTGTTCCAGGTCCAAGTAGAAGTGATCCAGAAGAGGCAGAAAGAAAAGAAGGCGATGATGACTGCAGTGAAGAAATACCAGAAAGGTGGGTTTTTAAAAGTGACCTTTTTATTCCCTGATCGTTTGCTGCACATGAAAGGTGACAGATGTATTCCTGTTTTGGACTGAATCAGATTAAAGGAAACCAATATAAAACGTGACCGTTATTGTAGATGTACTTGTTCTTTGCCAACTGTTTCCCATAATATGAATGTGTGAGATATTTTTTATGTTTGAGATTTAAGATTTGTGATTCCTCCACATTCCTAGGTATGACAGACAAACTGGATTT
The DNA here is from genome assembly GCF_963584025.1 of Labrus mixtus. NCBI lineage: Eukaryota > Metazoa > Chordata > Actinopteri > Labriformes > Labridae > Labrus > Labrus mixtus. The sequence goes on along the minus strand of NC_083614.1, from coordinate 28,888,995 downwards.
CTTGGAAGGGGACCAGAAGCCGGGTAAAGACTCGGCACAGGGACCCAAGAAGGTGGCCAACAAGAAGGGGTAAGTTATTACAGCCTCAGTTAGTTAGTTAGAGCCTCAGCCCCCCCCCCACTCATAAATAAAGACGTTTACAGAAAACTGACATTTCTAACCTTCTTTTGACAGCCCCAATGCTAAGAGGAAATACAAGGACCAGAAGTTTGGATTTGGAGGCAAGAAGAGCGGAAAGAAGTGGAACACCAAGGAGAGCTTCAACGATGTGTCTGGTTTCCGTGCCAAAGTGGCTCACGCAAAGGGCGGCGGCAAGGGAGGCAAAGGAGGAAAACAGAACGTGAGTCACACACACATGAAAACAGTTCCATTTAATAAATGAAGAACACTTGTTAGGTCCTGTGTCCACCTAGTGTTTTTTTTAAGGAGAGCCAGCGTCTTTTTTTCAGTTGTTTTTTTCAAGCGTTTGCATCAGCATGCGGGCGCCCAGAGAGAATATCTGCGTCCAGCATCTTTTTCCTGAAACTCTTTAGTGCGGCCACTCCAAGTTGAAAATCTTTCACCTTTTCAGAAATGCACTGTTGATGTCACCTCTTTTTAAAATGATATTCCCCGTAATTTTGTCTCCTACAATCTTGTACGCTGTACTCACATCCTCCTCGCTCCGTGTAGAGACAAAGTAGGAGGTCAAGCATCCTCCGTTTGATGCTTATCGTAAAGGGGAAAAAACTAGCTCGAATATAAAACATACAGTCAAAATTTGAGTCATACTGCAGAAGTGACTGTTGTCATAGAGACAACACTCTTCATCAAAACGCTGCAGAGCGCACAGCCAGTGTTTTTCTGCCTGAAACACTATGTGAACATTGGGCCTTAAAGGAAATCTTTAAGCTAACAATGGGAATAAACTTTTTTTTTTTTTTTTCAGAAACGACCGGGCAAGTCTGTGCGCAAGAAAATGAAGTCTCGCTCCTAAAAAGTAGAAGGAGGCTGGTCCGGAGGACTGGACCCCTGAGCTTTTATGCAGGATTTACATCAGGACACATTTAAGAGAAGGCAGACCTTTCCTTCTACAGTTTTTGTACCATATGCCTTTGTAAAATATGTCTTGATTTTCTTGGAGGACCTTGAAAGCCACAGAGAGAGACGTCCCACCAGCTCGCTCAGGAAGCTGTTTGAGGGACTGAGCTGGTGAAGAAATGGTCTCTGTTTGCAGAAAGGCCGCCCCAAAAGTGGACTACATAGAAGTACCCAAACAATGAAGAGAGAATTTCAACGATAAGACAAAACTGCAGACATAATGTTGTCTTTCTATCTGTATTTGATAAGGTGGTTTTTAAACAGCTGTGATTCCACCTCAGTAGCCACATCAACATCTTTTCCGTCTCGTCTGAACTGTGTGCCATTCTGAGTATTTTTTTTCCGGTTTTATTTTCCCCAACATAGCTCCTTGACTCATCGATTCACCCCCATGCGACATGACATTTTAAAATATTGAGCAGCTGCTACTTTTGCCCTTTCCCCCGTTCATTAATATGATTAGAATGTGATGGGGAAAGTCTGCTTTGTATAGACCTGTGCAAATGTTTGCCCTGCAAGTCTTTGTTTGACGAGATGGAACTGCTAAAGGGCAGCTTGTGCTGAGGACGTGCGTATGTTTGAGAAATAAAAATCTGGAGAAAAAAAGAGGTTGTTACTTTTCAGGCGACATTTTTTCTTTCTCAGTCTTTTTAGAAAACATAAGAGCAGATTCTTTGTCCCTGGTGATGTCCGAGTAGGCTCGATTGAAATTAAGTCTCCTGTCGTCACGGTTCGGTGGGATCTAAAAAAAAAACAAACAGATGGAATAGTTAGTATTTGGATAAGATCTGGAGATAAGGTTGGATATAAGGAGTCAATTAAAGTCCCATAGATGAAGTTCTGTTTGGTTTCAACATTAAAGCAAATGTTTTCCTCACCAGTGGAGCTGCCCACCATCCTATCTCCTGACTCTCAGTCTGTGGCATCGGGTACTTCTTAGTGGGTTCCATGCGGGCTCTGCGGATGGCGTCAATGAATTCAGCTGTAAAAAAAAAAAGAAAGTTCTCAAAGCTCATTGTCTCTCACTCTTTCATCAGGTTTCAACGTGATGTGAAAGTGTCTTCATCTGTTATTTACTTGTAATATAAGAGAGTTGTTTGCTCTATAGATTCATCATCATGTAGACTTACAGGTATCTATGAAGACTTCTGGTGGTTTTCTACCTAAAGGTTTTTCTGGCAGCGCATGAACTAAGAGGAAGAGAAAACAAAGACGCACATTGTGAGGAAAAAAATAATATTAAAACATGTACACACAGTTTAAAGAGTACACTGCACACTCATAATGGCATACTGTGCCCAATGTTGCATTTTGAAAATCAAAAGCAAAGTAAGCACCCCGTGAAAAAGAGTAGTCTGACCCCCTCTCCCAAGAGTAGATTAATAATAATGATTATTATTCATTAAAAAAAAGACAATAAAGCCGACTACAAAGTGTAATTCTTTCATTTAACACGTAAAATAGGATGAACCAGTTCAATTAATCAAGACTGCTGTCTAATGGTTGCTCATATTACATGGCTGAGGCGGAGTAATACATAAAGTAAATAGTCCCAGCGATGATAGATTAAAGCACCGTGACGTGTTGCCTCTTGTCCAATCAGAATACTTATTATTATTAGAGTTAATGAGTGATATCGTTTGTTATTGCTTGTCACTATAACCTGGAGTCGTTCCTGTCTCTAAGGTTCAGAGATAAGAAGAGGGGGGGATGAGAACAGGGCTGCCCTACCTGTCTTGTTCGGATTGAAGCCGAACACCTTGTGGAGTTTCTGGCACCTTAGCTCCTTCCTGACCGTCTCAACAAAAATTGCGTCTTGATGGACCACATTGGGCTTCTCTTTCTCCCTTTCTGCCATTACATAAAAACAAAACAAAAACAAACAAAACACAAAAAAATAACCCGTACTGAGATCGGGAGCTGGCAAAAAAAATGAAGAGACCCCCGAATCAAGTGCGTTACCTAGCAACAGTAAACACCGCCTGTCGCTGCAGTAGCGCCTCTTGAACACTAGATGACGCAGCTCACTCAGGATTGGTCTCTGTAGTTTTATTATCAGAGTCCCTCATAACAACAATAAAGAGGAAACTAGTCCCGCTGCACAGTCATGACTCTGACTGTAGTTTATTATTTTTATTTATTTATTTAAGACCACTACAGAACAAAGAGTCATATGCCTACTCATGAGGCTTATTTGTACAGTATCAAGTTTAAAATAAAGGAAATACGTTCCCTCTCTCTTTATTTTAATAGGCTAGGTAAAGGCTCAATACTTTGGCAATCAAAATATCTTCTCTTAAATTTAAGCTTTTCTTGTATTAGAATTTAAACACACAGGCCTGTGTCATATTCTGGAGACATTTCATATATAATTGATCCTCAAAATATTATTTTAGTTGTTTTTTTAAGGTATGATTTATTATAACTTCGAATATTCTTTAAGATGTTTTTATCTCACAAGATTTTCTTTTAAATTAAAGATGCATTTTAGCGCTGGCAGTGGATAGAGCAGGACATCAGGATGAGAGAGTGGGGAGTGACATGCGGGAAAGAAGCCACAGGTTGGACTGCGGATGACCAATAGCCAATAATGGTGTTTTAATAAGTTACAAGACTGCAGATTTTAAAAGTAGCCTACCTAATAGAATAAAGTATGGAAAAAAGTTGTATTTTCTGCAGTTAGCGAGCTAATCCAAAATGAATACTGACATGAATAATGCATGAGACAAAATGTAACGGGAATGTGACATAATCTGTATTATTCTGTTTAAGTAAACACACAACACATACAGTTTCAGTTAGTTATTATTATTTTTGTAACGCTTCATTTTTATTTTAGCTTCAGTTAGCAAATTATTATTTTTAAATTTTCTTTTTTTTCGATAACAATAATATCCTTGAACAGCACCACATTGAGAGTCTAATTAATTTCCCTATGACTCTGAAGTCTGACAGAGCGTTGAAGTCATCCCTCTGACTTCCAGAAGACACTTGTTCATCCCACTGACTGTGTTGTCTTCATACCAGCACTGCTTTGTGTCATGTTGTAAATGTTTTCCTGCAGCAAACACACCAATGAAATACAGTGGGAGAGCGCTGAATACATCAGATTGTTAGGATAGCCGGTCTGAGTGCAAGTGTGTGAAGATGTTTAAACATGCATTTGTTCTCTTGTGTTGACATGTGAAAGCTGAGGTGTTTTTCTCCTCCGTATATTTGAGCACAAACACACACAAAGCTGACCGCGTTGCGCACTAGTCTGCACGAGTGTGTTTCTGGCTTAACGGCCGTGAGAATTTCCCCTCTTAGAAAAAAAAAAGAAAAGAAACTTTGGAAGAAAGTAACAAGAACTGCTCAGATGACCAGTGACCTTGTGACAGTGCAGCGTGGAGAGATAAAAATCAAAGTGGCGTTTCTTCACATTGTCTTGGAGCACACTTGACTTCCTCTTGCTCTCTGCGGTGTCACGACTACACGCGTTAGTAACAGCGCATTCACATTTTGGTAAACAGTGCTTATGGTTGGATGGTCGCTGTGGGTGTGCCGCAGTGACCATCCTGCTCAACGCTTGTCTGCTCTCGTTTCATTTCCCTTTCATTTGTTTTCTCCTCCTTCTCTTCCTGCAGCCTTTCTTCCCCCCCCCCACCATCAGAAGTAATCATCCTGTTTTTACGCTCCCTTTGTTTGTTGTGTGAACTCTGTGTGTCTGAGCGAGCGTGCTTCCTCTCACAGTAACAGACAGCTTAATAAAGGCAGAGGTGTTCGGCTCTCTCTTCCTGTCTCACAACCTGATTCAGGCGTTATTGGCCTTGCGTGAGAGATATAACTGAAACAGGTAATAACTCAGACACTGGAGAGGCTGCAGGGGGGGAGATTTCAGTTATTTCAGTGTGTGTGTGTGTGTATGTGTGTGGGTGGGTCACCGGCCCCCTGTGGTGTTTGTGTGTGTGTGTGTGTGTGTGTGTGTGTGTGTGTGTGTGTGTGTTTGCGAGGGAGAGTGAGCAATATGTATTACGGGAGGACGGGAGGGCTTGTGGTGTCAAGCTTTGTTCCCCGGCTCCTGTCACAGCGTCGCAGCGAGTTATCATCAAGGCAGCTTTTTGAGCTCCTGGGGCTTGCCGTAGTAAAAGGCCAGTTTGTGAGTTTGTGCAACTCCAGTGTCGAACACAGGGTCTCACAGGTTAGTATTTAAAGAACTTTTTTAGTCAAACTAAAGGACCCTGTGTCAATATGTAGACATCAAATGTTTTGGTCTACATCGTACTCATTTCTATCTTGCGTTTCTTTGTGAAATAAATTTGAGTATTTCCATGGGTAGGTGTAATTCTTCATTTCCATTTCTCTGAGGAATGAAAGTGAAAATGTATTTAGGGCTGCACAACAAATCGCAATTCTTTATTTGTCTTTGCAACATGGACCTTCACAAACATTCCATCAAAAGTCTGACTTGATTGCAATGAAGAAGAAAGAAAAAATATTTTTTTTATTTAAACTAGCGAAGCTTTCTTATGTCAACCACTCAGTGAGTATCAAGGTCAAGCTCAAGCACGCTGTCTGCTACCATCAGATGAAATGTTGCCATTCATTGGTGAAAAAGGGAAAAAAAAAATGTGATTTTTGAATTTATTTTGGTTTCAGGAGGAACATGTTGCAAACACAGGTGTAAAAACATGAAGAACAGTTAATACACCTATACTGCGAGACACATTCATAGCGTAAAGAATTAGAGAAAGACAAAGAGCCTTGACAAGTATTAAAGAAATTGAGATTCTATTTATTTTTTTAACTCATTCGTTGTCTCTTGCTTAAAAAACTGGAAAGTTACACTTTCCTTTTGAATTGTTTTACTACAGCCCCATTTATGAGTATAGAAACAACCAACCCTAAACACGTGTACAATCAACCTACGACGGGTCAGGTTGTTAAAATGTTAAGAAGTTGTAACCTAAGACCTTGACTTTCCTTGAAAGTAAAAATGACTACTGTAAGATGTGTTTTTTAAAGTTTTTTTATTTGGCTATTTTTGCCTTTATTGGATCGGACAGCTGAAGAGGGACAGGACATGTTGGGAGGAGAGAGTAGGGGACGACGTGCGGCAAAAGGCCGAGGTCAGCCACTGCGATGAGAACTGCAGCAGCCTGGGGTGCGATATCATCTCTAGGCGGTCTGGCGTCCTATTACACTTAAAAAAACAAGTAACAACTAATTTTGTTGAACAAATAATCCACTTGCACTGTCTCACATTTACATTCTAAAAAGAGGAGGATTATCTCTTCATAGACACAGTGTATGAGTCATGAGTGAGCAGGAGTCCCTTTTCTTAGAATCCTGACTCTCCTCACAGATCCCTCTCCGTCCTCTCAGCTCGCCCCGGCTCCATCCACCAGCCTCTGACCTTTCCCAACATGACGCTCTTTTAATTGCCCTCCGTAGCCGTCGCTCATTAAACACGATGTCATGTATTATTCAGCCATTTCCTCCTACATTTGCTTTAACAGAACACACACCAGAGGTGCACGCTCTATGCCTTCACACTCTGTTAAATCCACTCCAACATGTGTTTGATAGCTAATGAAGAGGAGGAAATGTTTGCCGAGCTTTTTTAACCAGAATGAAATTCCTCTGTAGTTTTTTAATTTTTTTTTTCCAAGCTGGTAACGGCTGACCTTTGCTTTGAGTGACTGAGTTTCAAAGGAAGCTGTACCATTTTCAATCAAGCACCACTTAATAAAAATGTAAATTGATTTTCTGTTGCACAAATGCACCCTGGGATTGAATTTTAAACAGCCGCTTACATTGAAAATGTCACCAGTTTAACCAGTGATAACAAAATGATGGGAGACTATAAAGTATTTATACAACCTACAGTGTATGTTTGATACAATTAGAGTTTTTCTAATACAGTTTGAGTGGGTCACAATCTTAATTTATTACAAAACAAAATATTTGAGTAAACCAAAGTTTATTCTTAGCGTTGAAATCAGTGTGAAAAAAGATTCTCATCATAGGGTCGACGTAACTTCTTCTGGAGCTTTCCCTGCGGTTCTCCTCAGCAGGACAATGATGACATCCAAGCAAACGCACATTTCTCAGGAGGACTTGAGTGGGATATATTATTGTCTAAAATGTAAATTAAGTAATAAACGTCGTGACAGGGGAGAGCACCCGCCATTAACCTCAAAGGACTGGGTTCAAATCCAGCTGGAGCCCTTTCTTTCATGTCTTTTTCTATCTCTACCGCCCATACTGTGCACTGTAGACTTAACACACCTCCAAAATGACAATATTATTAGTGTCATGCTGGTAAAAAGGGACAGTTTATTCAAGACATTTTCATAAGTGACCTACATTCTTGTTAATGCTAATACTGGGTTTTCCAAAACAACCCACATTAGCCTTTAAAAAGGCTGCACAGTGTATCCAAATTCTATCGCTATCATAATATGAGCATTCACAAACAGATAATCAAATCCAAATTCATCCTGATAAATAAGAAACATTTTTTTTGTATGTAGAACTAGCAATGCTTTCTCACTCAACATTTTAACTTCAGGGCGCCCTGGGTGTATTGTTCAAGCCATCACACAATTATTCTTACCCTTTCTATCCCCACTAATGATATGTGAGTAATCGATTTGGCAACATATAAATCTTCTTAGCTTGATTGTTTATGGCATGCAAACTCTTGCGCGCTGTCTAACTTGCAAAAATACATTTATAGGCAGTTAAGTCCATTACAAGTGAGACAGTGTGCACAAGTTTTTCTTTGGATATTGTTATGAAAGGAGTAAAGTATTTATTCACAAGTGAAAGTACTTCTATCAGCCTGATGAAAACAGCCAGAATAGTTGATCTGTCGTTGAGTCCCGCCTCTGATTAGACAAATAGCCAATCATAGATTTGGATTTTGGGTTGGCAGCTGGGGTGGCTAATCAGATTTCAAAGGGGGGGTCCATGCCACCTCTGGCCACCCCTCTGGTGGTGTGGCCTTACATGATAACTACAGCCAACGATAGGCAGGCAATATGAAGACATCTTGAATTGTCATATTTGACCAAGCTGGCATTTTGAAAAGTGGGAAATCAGGTTTTAAAAAGATGATTAAAACGGATATTTTAAGGTAATACAGTCACACGATGTGTCATTTTCTTTACACAACAGGTGTTAGGTTGCAAAATGTATGCAACTTTTACTGTGCCCCTACAGCTGGTGTGTGGTGTAACATAATCCTGGTAGGAATACAGTTTCCTGCTTCATGTGAAAGGGGGGGGGGGTAAAGTGTTTGGTTGAGATCAAAGTAAGATTATGGTCATGATTATTAATAATACAAACCTTGGTCTCTGTTGGGAAATACACACCACAGTTTCCGGTGTCAAAGTGCCGTACCAGACCTTCTCTCCCTGCACTATCTTGGCATAAATATCAAAACCAAACTATATATATAAAAAAAAAAAAGCACATCGCAAAAAAATATCCCCACACTAATAAAACCATATTTCAAAGCTAAGCATTTCTCAGCAGACAGTAAAGTTGTGAAGAATTTGTTTCGCAGCACACGTTGCTGTAACTGTGATCTCCGGGGGAAGACCGTGAGAAAGTGGTTTTGTGGTTTGGCTTTGGACCCCCGTGTCTGCTGTGTCTGTGGCTGCCAGTCAACCAGAACTCTAATCTAACAGCAGATACAATCCCTCCCATCGCAGCCCTTTGTCTCCTCACGCACTCAGATAATAATTTATCTCCCCTTTCTATCCCAGTTTTTGGGTTTTTTTTTTTAAACCCCAGCAGGGACTGTGGGTGTTTACTTATCTGATTATGGATTTTTAGTCTCCTCTCTTTTTTTTTTTTTTAAACAATCCTGTTTGTGGAGGCAGGGCACCTTTAGGCAGAGACACACACACACAGACACACACACACACACACACACACACACACACACACACAAACACACAACCCCTGATGTGTGTGCTCTATCTATTCACCTTGCAGTAGAAACAGCAGGTGATAGCAGACCACATGTACCTGCACATGTACGAACACACAGACACACTCTCTGGTTTGTTTTGATAGCGATGGAGGTGTCTGGGCCTCACTGGAGACATGTCGGTCGTGGGAAAGCCGCCTCACCATCAGATGGAAGCGCCGTGTCACCACTGCTCTTGTCTGTAATCTCCTGTTTTGTCTCACTGCAGGGAGACTTTCTCAGGTTGGACACAGCACACCTAAGAATAGTATGAACCAGAGAATACATGTAAAGGAAATGATGGGGGGAAGACGTGGGGTTTGAAGCTGTCGATCAGGTTTATAGTTCTGCTAAAGTAGGAGATAGATCGTTAAAAAGTTAGGTTCAAATCCAACCTGTGGCTCCTTTCCCGCATGTCATTCCCCACTCTCTGTGTCCTTGATTTCCAACTCTACCCACTGTCCTATCTCTCGAATAAAGGCTAAAAAGCCAACAATAAATCTTAAAATAAAAAAATATGAGGTTAAGTCAGTAAAAGTTTAAATAATTTTCTACTTTTTTGCACTTTTAGGGTCTTTCTGATTTTTTGTATGTATTTCTGGTCCAATTCTAAACATCTTACAGGAAATGTAACAAAGACTAAGATTATTAGCTTGCAAATAAATTTCATTCTGCAGAGAAACTCTGACCTAGATATTAATTAAATAGGATCAAACAAAAATGGGTTGTGCCAAAATGTGCAATTATCCATGTAAGCACCGAAGAAACCGCCCGTCACTCGGTTTGTTCTCATTTTGCTCTCTGTCAAACTTTGAACACAGCGTTTCCTCTTTCTCTCAACATCTCTGCTCTGTGTGTGTGCTCATGTTTGCCTACTAGCTCATCAACCTGACAGAGTGTAAAATACAGTGTGCCACAAATTCAGGCTGCCAATCACAGAAATTGACTGTCTCCAATTGGTTTGCTGGAGGGATTATCAATGACAAATGAAGAATGGAGGCACACTTTGCAGCGTCACTTTCTCCTTCTCCAGTCAGGTGGAAAAATCCTTGATGTATTATGTAGCTGAATATTTGGTTGTGGTTATCTGATATGTGTAATTTGGATAAAACTATGTTTCCCCTTTTGATTAATCCATTAGCTTCATTGAATACATGTCCATTAAAATCTTTCTTGTTTGGTTTAGTCTCTAAAAAGTGTTCTCTCAAAGGTTCACTTCCTGGTTGAGGATGGGTTTTCTCATGAACAAGCACACCTGAACCAGGTTTTGAAGGTGTGGACTGTACCAAGTTGGACTGTGGGATGGGGGGGGGGTAACAAAGTTTATATTTCTATGCCGTTTCAAACTAGCTGTGTGCATTGAACTCTAACTTGTTGAGTATATTTTAGAGTTAATGTAAATTCTGATTCCTCTAAAATACGATTGATGTTACAAATATTTTAATAGCTTCATTTGTCTGTTTCACTTTCCCCCTGTTATTAACAATGTGGTTTGACCAGGAAGAATTTAAAGCTAACAGTTTGACCATGCAGTCTCCTGGCTCTAAAAAGAGACATTGATTTGAGAGTTTGAACGGGTGTTTCTGAACACTGGTCAGTTAAAAAAAACCAGCAGAATAGGAGAGACCGTGGGAGACTGAAAAGAGGGGGTCGTGATTACTTCTCAATTCAAAATAGTGTAAAAACAAAGCAATGCTATTTGGGCTAAGACAAAAAGGCACACTGTAGGCCTAATAATGACAACACTGAGACTAGGTTTGCATGGGATCTGGCAAAGATGGGAAAACACGAGGATGACTGTGCAGAACTTGCAAACTGTAAAACATGTGCTGATGGGATTGTAACCTGTACAAGGAGCAAAGAGTACATCTTTACTCTGCTGTATCATCCACTGGATTACAGACTGTAACTTTGGAACACCTTCTAAATCTGTCCAGAATGTGGATCCAGTCCTGGACTTCATTTCCTCAGCAGGATTACTCTTCTAGGAACTGAAGAACTTTACAAAATAATACCAAGTCTTGACTGAGAGAGGCAACAATGTGCTGTAAGGCATCTAGTCTACTGGAAATACAAAAGAAGAAGAAGAAGAAGAAGCCCTGCAGGCTCCTGGAATGTTGGCTGGAGACCCCAAATTCAACGTGAGTTCACTACGATTTTAATTTATGACATTTATTTGGATGTGAAATTGTACAAACATTTAAAGCAGCGCAAACCAAGCTTCAAGGACTGTGGTGGTCACATTGGTTCTCTTTCTGTTTTTTTTTTCTCATTGACAAGGTTTGAAATCAATACTGACAAAAAAAAGACAATACTGCCACATAAGTTGTGTCTGTTGTCTCTTTGTCGAGTTTCATCGATAGGAAAAAGTAAGAGTGCAAGAAAATAACCTGAACAACCTCAGAATATCCCTCTGAATACCTCAACCCCCCCAGGATTGAGGTATAAATCAGACGCTGTATCCAGGCAGTATTGACGTGTAAACTCAGGTATGTCCAACAACACTTGTCTTGTGCTGCATTGAAGGGGCTCATGATCTAATTTTTCCACATATTTGCCTCCCGACTGCAGTGGCTTGTCTTCATTAGCAGCGATGGCCTGGGGTGAGCGTGTCAGGTTGATGGGTTTCGCTCTGCCTTGCCTGCTAGCACGAGCATGTGAGTAGCTCATTGTTAGCTGGGTAAGTGGTGGCAAGACAGGACACCTCTGGGTTTGTGGTTTTTTGTGTGGGTGAGAGAGTGTTTGCCAATATGGAGATAGAAGATGAAACATGAAACGTTTCTGAATGTGAGGAATTGTTTGCCAGGCCTGACTCACACCCCCTCGATTTACTGAAGAAATTGTGTTTTCACTCCCTGCCCCCAGTGCCTCGCTCATCACCCCTCCTCTGTAATGTGCATATTTGGCTTTCTGGTGAAGACGATACAATCCAGAGATCATAGCACATGAAGGGTTGCACATACAAACAACATACAGAGTACAATCGTGCATTGGCAAACTCATAAGTCCTCTGTTTGTAGTAATACAGAGCTCCAGATGTGGCCTCCTGTGAACATGCTTGTATTGATGCATTTGTTGGAAGTATTGTGTACCCACATGCTCTCAAACAAACACTCTTTTAGTCCGAGCAGCAGCGTCTGTGGCCGAATAGTGAAGACAACATGGATGTGCCAAAAAAACTGCAATTCCCTGAGTGTCCACTTGAGGCTGGCTTGAAAAGTGAGTCAATCCATAATAGATCACTTATTAAAATTAACAACTCTGCAACAGGATTAAAGCTTTAATACCATGCATAACAAAACAGTTTAGACTTTTACAAATAGTTATACATTAAAGGCTTTATATGCAATTTTTTTGATCCAGCAGATGTCGCCCTTGAGCACCAGCATGAAACCAAAACAACTCGCGGTGCATTGTGGGTTACCGATCTTTATTATGCTTGTATCTTCACACTGCATGTAAATTTACCTGAAATGAGCGTGATCTAGAAACACAGTTAAGCAGTGAGTACAGTATGTTATTCTTCTTTTCTCTAGTCCCTCAATTAAACAACTTTTATACACGAGGGGAGGAGTCAGCCTGCTGTCCGGGCGATGTAAACAAACTGAAGATAGGACTCTGAAAACTCTGAAAACATCACAGACAGTGGGACTCGGGTGTTACACCCATTGTAGTCAGTCATGACTCACAGAGTTATTTTCAGAGGATATACTTGATTTATATTATATTTAAGTGTGAAAAATCACATATAAAGTCTTTAAAGGACAAATGTATTTAATGGCCTAAAGTTCTGCATAGTTAAATACTTTGTTACTTTGAGTGACAAGTGGGTGCTGGTAGCTGTCTGCTTGACTCTCCTTAACTCATTTAGTCACAACTTAACCTCAGAGATGTTTGGGTTCTTGGTACCTTTAAGAGATTACTCTCATATAATGGACAAAATATTGCTTTAGGGCTGTGAGAATACCGATTCCATTCGATTCTAGTAAAGAAAATGTAACGATTTTGATACCGCAGCCAGAAAAATAAATGAGTGTCTGAATTGCAAATCTACTTTGGCAATGTTTTGATACTGAAATGTTGCCAACGTATTTGTGCAATTGAGACAGTAAGCTCTCTTTTGCTCATGGCAGGTTTTGGTTAAAAATCCATTTATTCTTAAAGCTTCAGTACTTTTCAATACTTCTGATCAATAAAACAATGTATCGTTTTAAAACATTTGGTATTTTAAAAGTATCAAAGTACATCACATTTTGACGACTTTATGCAGATGTTTTTTATTGGACTGTTGTTAAGATGGAGTGCTCCATCTTTTCTTCGCCTGGCTTGAAAGCTGTCCAGTGTTAAAATCATACATTGATTAATATTCGCAGGCTGCTGCTGTGCAAGAGTCAGGATTCTTGTTGGCTTTTCCAAGCAGAGAAGACAGGTCTAGCATGATGACACCAAATGTCTGCATCCTCCTAAATCTGCATTAGTTTTCATGCAAGTAAACAATGAGAAAAATAAGATCACGGTCATGGTATTGGCAATTAAAAACTGTTTGACTTGTCTGCTTCAAAGCAAGATAAGAGGTCAAGACAAACTCCTGTTTTGTTTGATCAATTGACAAGTTATTTACAAAGGTACTCCTGAGTTATTTTCAAAAAGCAGTCATAAATAATTATATATATATATATATATATATTCTCTGATGTTTTATTTTCTGCCCGTGTAATTTCCCAATATTTTTGGGGATCTTTTTCTCGACAGAATATCTATTTTGTTCTTTTTTTTAAGAGAATCGACAACAACTGCTGCTTCCCTCACATAAACCAAATTAAATATTGACTGGCTGTTTTGTTTAATAATGTATGTAAAGCTGCAAAGACGGACTCTAACGAACAAAAATTAAATATTAAGGTGTTGAATTATGCATTTTAAGGTGCTCCGTAGAGTTTGCAAATGAACAAGTTGTTGTTTCACACTCATTGTGTTATTCACATTTTAGTTTTCTGTTACAAAAAGTATTTTAGAGGACTTCTGTGTTGGATTCAGTGGCATGTCTAGGTTGTAGATCCTCCCCTCCCTTCCTTGTAGGAGAAACTACGGTGGCCTCGGAACTGGCCAGTAACAACTCTCAAGACCTGTTTTTTTTTTCTTCCTATTCTTGGCTACTGAAGTAACATGGCAGGCTCCACGGACTAGGAGCCATAGTGTGTATGTGAGGAGCTGTCATGAAAACACAAGATGTATTTAGTAACTTGGTCATATGACACTATTAAAGGTGCACTATGTAGTTTTGGTAGAGACATTTGAAAGTTGGAGAAGTGTACAGATTCTGTGGTATGTGTTCATAACTCTCTACACAAACTGTCCTCAGAGGAAAATGTGTTCCCAGTAAGACTTTGAAGATAAAATGCTACGTGAGAAGGTATGGTGGGGGGTCCACAACAGTGAAACCGTAACTCTACTGTTAGCTTTTAACGCTCTAAGTGTTTTTTCTTTGAGTAAAGTTTGTGTATTCAGTTTGGAAAATATCATTTTTCATTTTTTCACTTCTCCAACTTTCAAATTTCACTGCCAAAACTCCATAGTGCACCTTTAAAATCCTACTTGCTGTAAATTAAAGACTAAACTCTCCAGGATTGTATCAACAGCAGGCAAAATAGTGGGCAGACCGCAAAAACCTCTGTCTCAATTATTTACTGACAGGACTGGGAAGAAAGCGAGGAGTATCCTATCAGATAACTCCCATCCTCTCTTCTACCAGTTTGAGCCACTGAGCTCTGGGGGGCGCTACAGAGTCCCTCTGGCAACCAAAAAAAATGTATTTAAGAAGTCATTTATTCCTCCAAGTGCAGTAAACATCCTTAATTCTACAACACGACTGATGAGATCTGAACAATGAACTGATTTTTGATGTGTAAATCTAGCTGGTGGACAATAAAGACTTATTCTATTCTACTTGTGAATATGTTCATTTATGCAATTGAGAATCTCTAAATCTTACACACAGGTCCTTTAAATTGCTGAGTTATAGACATACATTCTTGCTGGCATCTTCCTCCTTCCCTGCCTTTACTGGGACTTTGCTTTTTTCTTCTCACATGCAGAGTGTTGGTAAGACACAATAAACAGGATCGTGACTCACGAGTAAATCTTATCATTACTGTATGGTTATATACTCTAAAGGGTGCTTCATGAGAGTCACTGTAGACTCTAGAAAAACAAAAGGTGATGGATACAGTTTACTGACAGTGAACCACCTCAGCTCTGATTTTTAGTTTCTCTATAGTCAGTCATAAATTAGACAGCAGCTGCAGCAGTGCAAACATTTCTATCACCTGCAGCTGTTTTTCTCTTACCTGTAATCAGTCTTCACTTTTCTTCCTCGCTACCTGTTGCTACCGTCCCGCTGCTTGTTTGATAACCTGCTTTGCTGCAGCGGCTCCTTTTTGATTTATTTTCCCCATTTGTTTTTTGTCAAGTGACCATGTATTTATTCCTGTCAGTCCAGTTTCATGCCGTCATTACTGTCTCAGACTTTTCAAACAAATCCAACCTTTTCATTTGTTTGGGGATATTGTTTATTCAGATTAATTTGTATCTGAAGTGAAAAATTGCTTTCGGTGTGGAAAACAATTAAAAGGCTTTGATGACTTTATTGGTTGTCTGCGCTGCCCTGCGGCCTGACAACTCAATAAAGTCTGATCACAACTGGGAGCAATGCTTTATTTTTAATTGTTTCCAATATTTTTTTAATGAGCTTATTGTTATTGCTCTGTGAAAATAACATAATTGATCCCATTAAGAATTTAATGTCAGCCCTCGCCTCCTCTTTTCAAAACATCTCGTGGCACAATAATTTAGAAAACATCACTTAATGTAGCCATAAAAGTTAAATAAGCCGTGAATCTCTGCCCCGGATGCTTCTGCTCCTAGAACATTTTGTAGTAATAACTGGTTCTGCAACTGAATCATTGAGTCTTCCCAGTCAAAGATTAAGCATTAGGTCTAAGAAACAGCCTCTATATTTCAGAAAAAGTCAATAGAGAATGCTGCAAGAGAAAAGGAAGCATACAATGAGGATACAATCCCCGTTGGTAGCTGTAATAAACTGCTGGCTGGGCCTGAGAGTTGGCAGTAAAATCCTCAATAATGGACCTCAAAGTGTTGCCAAATGTTGCACCAACCCCATTCTTTTACTTTTAAGTACAAAGATATAATGGGGAAATTATGACCTCTCTAAGTACAAATGTTTAACAGTCAGTGTGTGAGGGGAAAGTTCTCGTCAAGTCTTTTTGGTCATTGTGTGGTTTTAAGACGCCAAGTAATGGTCATCATTTAAATTAGAACTTGAGTCATTTGCACCAGCTCTTTGTAAACTTAAAGTGTAAATACAACTCACATGGAGATTCATCACTTAATGAAATCAAGACCCCTTAGAGATGTTATTTAAACATCTATACACCAATAAGACGGCTAGCTGTAACCATAGACTGTTAATACACATGGGCAGACGTCACCCATTGGTTTCTGAAGGGCTGTTTTAGAAGCATATTCATGGCGGTTGCCATATTGAAAATGATGATTCGATCAACTTAAATAGTAGGTGAAGAGCCGCCTGAGAAACTCAGTGGCTGTAACTGACCAAATTTACTGTTAAAGCCAATATTGGCGCGCTTCAAAGTCCATGCCCCCCCCCTTTTGTTTACAAAAAAAAAATTCTTAATTGGCGCTTTACAAATAAATATTGATTGTTTTAGAGTTTATTGGTTTCAGAGACGTCCCCATCCTCTCCATGTCCTCGGCTTTCTCAGCACTGCTGCCTGTGCTAACAGATCAAACATTTCATAAAATTCCAGGGTAGATTTCTTTGGTTTAGTAACGCTTTAAAATCTTATCCTGAAACTGTTTCAAATTTTGAAAACAAAGAATCAAAAAAAACTTGTAACAAAAATCAAACTCTGGATTGGACTTGGTAAAATCTCAACGGTTTTAAGGGTTACCCTGTTTTTCAAGAACTGTCCATCTCTCATCCCCAGATCAGCAGAGCGGCTCTCGATATTTACTGCCTCGCTTGTTTGCATCATTAACCCTCTGTAGCTGTGAGGCTGACAACACAAACCCAAGTGTCCACGGCTCGGATCTCATGAATAGGAAGGTTGTTGGGAGAGAGCGTCGGGGGTTATCACTCATGTCAAATTCCAGGCCAAAGTGGCCACTTTGTTTGGGAAAAGGATCTGGCTTTGTCACGGCCTGGCAGTCATTCACTCCCCTCGAGTGAAAGGAGCTCAAGACAGCTGAACAAGACACACAAACGATAATGACGCTGTGGTGTCCAACACTTATAACAACACTTTATTGTCTTCCCATCGGTCCTTTCGACATATTCATATCCATTGTTTCACAACCACATGAATATCTGCTGTCATCAATCAGAAAACAAACCTATTCGTGGAGGCTGTTTGGAGATCTGAGATTTTTATCTTGCAGTGATTTGAGACGCTGAAAGTGAAGAGGTCCACTTCATCACTCTTAATTCTGACTGATTGTGAAAGACTTTGGAACCCGCCATGACATGCAGGGATGATAAACAACTCAAGACATCAATTAGGAAACCTGACACGGGCCGTATATAACCTGACAGGGGCTTTAAGGTTCAAGGTGTAGTTGGCCAGCACTGAGTGTGAATCAGCACAGATAAAACCGGGTGTGAAAAGGAAAAGGTCACATAAAAGATCAGGTTTCTTTCTTCTTTTTGGAAGGCTTGGTGACTCACACGACAGTTTATATAACATCATCCAGCACAGAAAAAAAATTCAAGAATCTGAAACACAAGATGTCAGTGATACATTTTTCAAATCAAAAGCTATATACTCATAAGTCACAAGTCATTTAGATTCTTCATCTGCTCGTTTTGTTCAATCTAAAAGTATTTCTTCTCTCTGAATCATGAAAAAAAACACAACTGCACTACAAACTCTTTTCTGCAGCTTGAGAAATCAGGACTAACGCTGCTCGAGCCTCCGCCCTCTTTCTCCTGTTGACGGTCCAGCTAAATGTCAAATCTGTCAACAGCTACCACTTTACCCCAAGCAACAAAAGAGGGGTCGGGTTTCTGCTGTGGTTCACTGTTTGCAAGGAACCAGCACAGACTTGACACAATACAATATTTATGTTTAAGCTTAACACACATTTAACCCCGGTCTGACTTTGTCAAGTGCAAAGCTCTTGCTATGTGTCTCTCGACCGTCTTGATTTTCAGCCTTTTCCTTCTCAGCTGTTAAAAACGCAACGAAGCATTCAGATAGAAATTGGAATAATGGTCAAGTTGCCAATGAAAGCCGTCAAGGAAGGGAAAAGCTTCTTAAAGGCTCCTGTGTTGATTTTTTTTTTAGCTAGTTATGACTTCAATTAACACAGATGCGGCTTCAAGACCTGCAAAGTCAGACCATCAGTAACAGGTTTTATTTTTGCTGTGTTGGGATTTTTATCGCTTCAATTCTCTGCCAAGGGGTAGGTGTCGGACGAGTTGTTTAACAGCATGCAGACATTCATACAATAAGTGATACATTTGACTGGTAAAGGAAAGCATGGTAGGTTATTTTAATCAGAAAACATGGCTGACACATGTACCGGACAAGATAAGGGAAGAGACAAGATGTACCTCTTTGTCAGCAGACGGCGGCAAAATCGACACAAACCAAAAGTTCTTAATTTGGGTTTTAAAGATAGTCAGTAGCCTTTTCCTACAAAAAAAGGGACATTTTAACAGCAGTATACCGGTCACTCATTGAATCAGTCCTCACATTTAACATTGTATCCTGGTACAACTTTCTCACCGAAAAATGCAAGAAAAAACTTATTAGTATCATTAAACATGCAACAAAAATCACCGGCACTACCCAGCTCTAACTGTCAGAACTTTACATGCGAGCAGCAGAAAGGAAAGCAGTCTGCGTCACTCGGGACCCTTCACACCCCCTTCACCACTCGCTTCAGCGGCTCCCCTCCGGCAGTCGTTTTAGAGTACCACTGGCGAAAAAAAAGAAAACTTACAGAAACTCTTTTATTCCCACTGCAATACGCATTTTAAACAAGGCTAAATAAGCAATGTTTTTAAATGCTGTGCATGTGTGTTTTTACCTATTCAGGGCACTTTTAGGTATTTATGAACTAATATGAGTGTCAGTGTGAATGTTTGTATGTTTTCATGTTGAGCCTCAACAAAAGGTAATTTTCTGTCACAATGTGATAGACAAGTTTTTTTGAATCTTGAAAAAAACATTGACATATATAAAAGTGATGCCACACTATCATTACTTATAGGTGTGTTGGAGACTGTGTCTGTGTGTCGGTCCTCTGCTTGTGTTTAATATTCCCAATAGGTTCTTAGTATTCCCCTGTTTGAGACAAGAAGTACTGTACACAGCATCTTATCTTTGGCATGGATTACAGCGACTAAACGCTTTTTTTTCTACTTACACATTTACAGTTGTTGTTTGTTGAAAGCCTATACAGAGATCAACACAGAAATGTAGATTGAGAGTTTGGAGTGATGTCCCTGTGAAATCAATATGGAAACATTTTCACATGCTTGCCTCACTGGTGTTTCTCTTGTATGACAGGAAACGTCAGGAGAGGAGACATGTTATGGCTTCCAATGAGACGCTTGAATGACAACTGCTGCTCACCAAGAAGACGGCCCATCAGTCTTCCAATGAAAGACATTAAAGTTTGGTGTCATCATCCCCCCCGTTTTCTGCCATTACGTCAGTGAGGAAAAGCCGGCCGAGAGTCTGATGTAAGTCCCCTCATTTTCCACTTCTCTTCATCTCTCAGCGTCACCCTCAATATCTTTCATTTCTTCCATATTCCACCATTCAGACATCACCTGTCCCACATTCATTTGAACCAGAAAAAAAAAAAGCTCAAGGCTGAATGAGAGTCGGGGAAAAAAGAGAAGTAAACAGTTTGTTCTCTGGACCTCACTTAGACTATTTATCAATTGGAGCGTCTGGCTGTAAGGTGAACGATGGGAACATCATTCTCGCTTTCTGATTTGGCCGTGCCTGCAGGAGAGCAGATAGAGATTAATGAGCTTATTAAATCCAAACGGACTCTCAGTCAGACAGCTCATTAAAAGGCGCAGCGTTTGGAGGCCCTTCACAATGCAGGTCAGCGCCGGAGCTGCGAGTCGGAAAAAAATCGAGATTGTCAATCATGGAGAAACTGGGGACGATATAAGAGAAGAATCCAATTGCTTTTCAGCTGTCAGAACAAGAAAGAAGAATGATTAAATGGACAGATTTGTCAAATAGTTCTAGATTGTGAGGGTAATGCTGGATCAATACTGGTGAAATGTGCTCCAGTTACTCCCCTCCTGCTGGGAGATGCTGGAGTTGGATTGGATGAAAGTCAGTGAAAGAGTTAAAAAAGTTTTTTTTTTACGTTTCCAATATGAAGGAACTGAACCTTTATGGACTTGGGGAAAAGAATAACTCAAATACTCTGTGTATGATGTTGTTGTTTTGTCTTCACTTTTTAGTTTCCTTCAGTGTTTGTTTTACTTTTGCCCCTCAGATCCACGAGAGTTTCTTAGATCAATTGATCCAGATCCCTGCTAGTCTTCGGCTCAACATGTGGGTCCATGTTTTCTCCACTTCTATCGCCTTCACACGCCCTTTCACATTGATGCAGAGGCCCTTTCTGCACGACTCCCGGCTTTCAAAAAAGAGCTGGCAACGACTTGCAAAGAGAGTTCAAACCGTCTCATCTACATCCAGATTCCCCACTCCTTCAACACAAACTGTGAGAGCAAGATAGCTTAGCTGACATTCTCTGTGTTGTTGTGTTGCGGGAATGTGTGGCTGCAGCGTGTAGGCCGTGTGTGTGTGTGTGTGTGTGTGTGTGTGTGTGTTAATGTGTGTGAAGTGAAAGGAGAGGTGGAGGGCCATTCTGTTGGTTAAGCGCTCCCCTGTGCTCTCCCACGTCTGCTGAACTGCTGACTGGCACTTTCCGATACAGAGACGGAGAAAACGCACAATATATAGCTACACACATACACAGACACGCTTAGAGTATATACACACACCTGGAGGGCTTACATGGCTTTACATGGAGTGCTGGTTGTCAGCCAGCAGCTGCTGCCAACAACCCATCATCACACTTTTCACCTGGCAGTGTCTCGACAGTCCATCCTTTTACAGCTCTCCTGTTAAAATGTGCCAGTGTGTGCGTGTGTGTGTGTGTGTGTGTGTGTGTGTGTGTGTGCAGGTGTTAATGTGTACACCGTAATGTGTCAGAAAATAAAGTGCTGGCAGAGTGTTTTGTGTGCGTTGAGCTTCAGTTTGTGTGCAGAAGGCTTCATTCCACCACATTATGTCTGCTAATGAGCTTCGTCTTTAGCTGATTACATTTGTTCCCACAGCAGATTGTCCTGCCCGTGATGTATTACTTTCCTATGTGCACTTGTCTCGATACGCTGGAAACTACGAGAAGATAAAAAAAAAAAGTTTAGCTTGAAGCGCGGGACGGATTAAGAGTGTGAAGAGTTCTGAAATGTTGGCCAATTTAATGTTGTTTTTTTTTTTTTATGACTCAATTATTCAAGAAAACAGAAAACAAATAGAAAACTTTTTTTTGATCCAGAGGGTAAAAAATGCATCTCAGGGTCTGATTCACTACGAACGCACTGCAGCCACTAATGGCTCCAAAAAGTTGCGCAACACATTCTCCTGCTATCCGCTCCTTCTCAAGGTTCGGGCACAATCACGGTCAAAAAGTTCTCCTGCTCTTTTGCAGTTTGCTCTAAATGCGGAGAAAAGCTCTTCTGCACCTTTACTCTGTGTGGAGCTGCACTCTCGCGCTGTCGGGAGCAAAGTTTTGTTCACTTAAAGACGGTTGAGCTGGAAGTAAAGCTCACACTTTGAAGAGTTTTTTTTTTTTTTTTTTGCGATACCAGACTTCAAAACAGTTACGAGTTCAACGTTAGCTTCCTCCCTGAATGTAGAAGGCGAGGAAAAAAACTTGCATGCTCTTCGTGCGTAATGGCCAGACGACCTTCTTCCCCCATGTGGACTAAGCCTCGGACCGATTTAACCTCGGGTTATTTCAATAATAGTAATGTCAAAGTCATATTTTTAGGCTGTCTAAACAGATCATTTATTTTAAAGTCATACAGAGGCAAAGTTGTTTTCCTGATGACTAGAAAATGTGTGCATCACATCTCTTCGCTCAGTCACCCCCCCGGACCAGCTGCAGACTGTTTTTGCTCCACTTTAATTGTCCGTGGTTATTAACGCCCGTGTTTTTGAATTAGAAGCTTTTTGGACGCTGTGAAAGTTTATTTACACAAATGGGCGACAGTTCTCCCCAAATGACTGCATAATGGCTCGTTTAATGACACGCAGCCATCACCGACCCACAGAGACGCTGTTAGGGGTCTGTTAATGCCCCCCGGACTGCGACACGTTCAGGGGTGCATTTAACCCCCTGCGTGCGTTTTGTGAATTTGATGGTGTCTCTCTTTGATTCAGCTCTTTAAGCCACACAATCCTTTTGTGAATCAGGCCTCTCTATTGCAAAGAAGAATCACATTTTTCTGCATTTAAATCCATCAGTGCTACCACACAATGACTGTGTATATCTCCCTGGGGTGGTGGTGAATCTTTATATACATCCCCCTGAAAATCTGACATTAGCATGAATAGACTCTAAACAAGAGAGAATTAACCACATTTGTTTGCAAGATGGAGATGGATCCAACATTTAATGAGGCGATCTAATAACCACAAAATGTGGCCATATAGTGGTGTTCAATCCAAACATACAAACCATAAAAAAGACACAATAAAGACCTAAATATAGAATAAACTTTATTGTCTCTATACTTAGGTACAATGAAAATACGTATGACGTAGCAGAGAGAACTCCCATGATTCTCCTCCAGCCTCAACGTCATCTTTTGTCATTTGTATTGATCGAGAGCTACTGGGCCTTTAAATATCAACTTTTCTCCAGACCAGTAAAAACCCTTAAATTAACTATTCCTCAAATGTTTTACCTTGAAATTGGTTCTGGCATATTCTGGAAACGAATCATGAATTCACAAAAACATGTCAAATGAAATAAGCATGCAGAGAGTAACTCACAAAAAGACCCGTCGCTTTCCATCCTCTGTCATTTCTTTTCTGGGACCACTGGTCAGAGGAAAGTCCTGACACTTTATTCTGCTGTCTGTCACTCCTCACCTGCCAAACACAAGGATCTGGTTACAACCGACACCAACCGCCTCCACATCACACACACTTAGCTGGGGAGGCCTTCTTAGTCAGGGAATGTGTTCTGCCATGACTGGCCTCTCGGTACACGGTACAGACCAGGAGGAGAATTGCTGTGGGCTGCAAAGAGATAGAAAGAGCTTCTGGGGTTCAGTAGATAGTGTGACTCACTAAAAGATTGGTCACCTGCTTCTGTTTGGTGTATTATGAACGACAGCTGACGGGATGATTAAGTACAACAAAGGTCATTCAGGTGAAGTATCACACTCTCTGAAGGCCGTATTGGAGGTTGGCTCTGAGACATTGATTTGATAAACACTTGATGGTCAGGGTTATATGAGTGAAGAACAAGTTCATTTTTCTTCTGTCATGCCCCTTAGAAAATATACAAAACTGATTGGCGGCTGTGTTTTAGGCTGTAAATTTAAAAGAAAAAGTGCAAAATCTTGTGAATCCTAAATGATCGTTTAACAGCTTCCAGGTTGGTGAAAAATCATAGTGAAAATCTGGAACAACATCTACCATATGTCAAGTTACAAAATAAGATAACGAATACAGCAGCTAATGTTAAAACTCAGTCATTAGCTGAATGCTAACAGAATTAATTGATAGTTGCTGCCATGTTTAATTTACTGATACGACACTTGGCTGAGGCTGCGCAGGTAGTAGGCAGCTGTCAGAAACTGGGGCTATGCGTATTCATGCCACAGTATCCAGAGGCTGCTGCTTGTCAATGGACAAGGTACGTAACTACTTGGGGACCCCAGACCAGTATGGGGCCCATGAGCGCTCGGAAACTTAGACCAAAGAAGTGGCTGGCTCAAAATGTTTTGCCAAATTTTGGCAACGACAGTAGGAAACCTCCCTAAGGGGGCGCCATCTGGCAGCACTCACTTTTGTTGCCCTTCTGAGCATCGCATGCATTATTGCTGTGAAAACCAAAGTTTGTTAATGAAAGGAAACAAAGAAAAATGAGGAAGAGGAATTATCCGTCTATAGGAGAGGAAAAGAAACAAGAAAATAGAGGAAGAGGAATAAGGGTCGGGACACTAGCACACATAATGGTGATGAACTCTTGTTGGAGGGCCACCCAATTGATTTTTGCCTATAGGGCCCCAACAGACTCTAGAATCGCCACAGACACTATCCAGTTAACTTTCTGAGTTTTCCAGGTTGCAAAGTCGTGTTTCTCAAAACTCTGATATTGGGATATATTTAATTGCACAAACAAAAAATGGATGCTTAAAAATCCCAAACAAAACCAGGTTACTTAGGTCCATGTAAACGCCCTGACTGATTTCTCTTAAAGGGATACTTCACCCGTTGAAACATGAATCTGTATTGACATTGGGTCATATATGTAGAAATGTGAAATAAATTTTGAAGTTGGTGCCTTCTTGGCCGAGAAAAGGCAGAGAGTGAGTTTTGGCTCATGTGGATGAAAGACACCAAATCCCAGAATGCACAGCACTGCAGGCCACTCCCACTAAGGTCCTCTATTTACAGACATATCTACTTCAACACATAAGGCCGTTTCATCAACAGATTCCGAGATTTCGTCCAGAATTGATCTTGGAAATTCCTGGCAGAAAACAGACTCTATGTCTGTGTCCACAGGCAAACAGTGAGAACACCGAGACTACCAGTCCGCCCCAGCTCGAGCCGGCCCGGGCTCCTCGTCCTCACCGCCGCCGACAGGCAGGCATTATGTCTCGGCTGCTGAACTGGCAGGCTGGTTGTGTATAGCGGCGGCCAGCGATTTACACGTCATCGGAAGCTCCTTTTCAGACTTAAAACTACAAAGATTTCCCGTCTCCGGGGAAAATGAGGGCGGGATGCACGACCATTCCAAAATACTACCAGGTTTCTAATGATACAAAGCTTAATGCAAATGGGTGAAGTATCCCTTTAAGTTGAAATCCCACACTTCTTCTAACGTTCTAACATTCTTCGAGATTGTTATCCTAGCAGCCATTATGCATCCTCCGAAATATGTTTAGCAAACCAAATGAGTAACGTGTTTTGATGCAGAGAGTGCCGCGCAGCTTACTTCTAGGAATAAGTGCTTAAAGCATTGCACTGAGATGATTCATCTCTCCAGGTTTATAAGTAGAAGCCAAGGTGCATCAAAGGCTCCCGTTCTATGACTCCTGAAAATAAATCCAGGTACACTTTTTTTTTCCTGTGTGGGTTGCTCTTGTATCTATCTTTAGAATCAAGTGCATTACATTTCCTTTCTGATTCATCTCAAGGAAACTAAATTAGCATTTTTCACATCATCTGACACCAGCGGAGGCGTAAAAACAGAGGCTGATACCAACACGCTGTTTGAAACTCTCATTCTCTGAAAGTCCTCCTTATCTCTGCAGTTTGTTATTGAAACGTGGGTACTTTCATGCGGCTACACGGCATAAAATCAGCACTCACTAGTTGATAGATTTTAAGTCTCGATTGCACAGTTTGACTCTTGGATGAGCTTTGAAGTTTGAGAGTTTTCAAATTATAATTTATTTTTTTCTCTTTTAACTCAAACATTTTATTTAAATTCTTATCTGCAGAGTAACAGCTTGGAGCCGGTTCTGTGACAGCTTGCTGGGTTTTGTGTCCTCAGAGAGTACATCTGTGTGTGAATCTCTCTGGAGAGCAGAAACACGGTCATCACACACACACACTCCCTTTTGGATCTATATGTGTGTGTGTCTGTGCAGGTCTGTGTGTTTGTGTGTGTCAAAGTTTGTGCCTTGCAGAGATGTTGAATGCGAGCCCTGGAGTCTATCAGAACTTTTGCAACTTAAAAAAAAACTCTGCATGCATTTAAACATCCATGCATTCATATTGAAAATAACATCCTGTGTCTGTTTTCTGGGTGGCTGTAAAACCAAAGTAACAAACTTGTAGATGAATAAAAAAGTGGTTACTCTGCACCGTCACTACAAATACACACATACAGCAGCTTCAAGAGGAGTTCACTTTGGTGTGTCGGAGCTAACAAGACACTTTCATCGGTTCAAATATATAGTGCGATAAAAAGCTGCGATTTAGTTTCACACTTCTAACCAAAAGCGAAACAGGAAAATAAAACCTCTGTTTGCATTGGAATGAAAAACTCAACTCAGGGGGGAAAAAAAGCAATCTCACACGTGAACATAAATCAGTGTACAATAATTTACCCCCCAAAAGCCACAATTAAAAATTGATGTCACAGGTGATGTGTATTGTATAACACGGCCTTATTTACATTGTGTTGTGCTATTTCTGTGGCTGCATTGATTTCAGGCAGCAGTAATGTGGCCAGAGCAAACTCATCCCCGAGGATCAACAAAGTAAATGTATCGAATCCCCCAAAGAACTCCAAGGCAACACAAATTAGAAACAGAAAACCTATTTGAGAGCAGCTCACTGGCTCACTTCGGGAGAATTGGCTTCATGAGGAGGCTGTGGTTATCTCTGTGAGGTTTTTTTTTTTTTTTTTTTTTCATTTCAGTGTCCTAATTTGTCCCACGTGGATTATCATCTGTTCCTTCCATGGCTGCTGTGGCGCTCTCCAAAATGACAGATGTGGAGAGCTCAGTCCCAGATCTATGTTTCTCTCTCTCTCTCTCTCTCTCTCTCAAACATGCAAACACAACACAGTCATCATCTGACATGCAGAGGACATTTCACTGATTAACACTGATTCCTGTAAGTTTTCTCAATACCATATCCAATGTATTGCCATCTGTATGGGAGTCTCTTATTCAGATAGGATTTCATTTAGCATATTGTCAGTACATGCAGGTCTATTTATATTTGCAAAAATGAATGAATACAAGATACAGGAGGTCTGACATCCATTGGCTCGAACAGAGGATTTCTACAGTAACATTCACTTGAATTATTTTCACTTAACATGAGAAAACTTTCTGAAATTTCTTGAAAAATTTGAGGGATGAAAAAAATACAAATTTAAATTTGAAAAACTGTAAAAAAGGGCAAGATAAAATAGTTTGAATCGCAGTCGTTTACTGTTTTTAGTCAGGTTTGGTAAGACCTGACTGAAAAGGTATTATTTTTCTCAGTTCACAAAGCACTATATCAAATCATAAAGAACCTTTTGTTAGGTAGTTTTAGGTCCATGGTAGATATTTCACATTAAGTTTCAATCCAATCTTCAGTGTTGGATGACTTTGGTTGATTATTACAGTTTTTTTTAAATAACTCCTAAAGTAATTAATACAGTTTTATCATTTATATTCACGTTATGAAATACAATGTCATCCATGTGTCGTGTATGAATTGTAAAAGGAATGTCAGAACAAAATGTCATTTTTGTATGTCTATTATGAGTTTCTTCCTATAAAGCCTTATAACCTGATCAGTCCTCACAACCTGAGTTAAACATGTCAATCCACAAACACACTCACAGACACACTATGACAGTGGTGTCCAAACTTTTTTTCTTGCGGGCCAAAATTGTCGCGTTAGAATCACTCGCGGGCCACAGGTTTTGTTTTTTAAAATATAATTGTAGATCAGAATCAAAAGGCTCGCTAAAAAACCCTTTAAATAAAAGGAAATCAAATATTTAGATTTCTTTGTTCTACTTTATTTGTTTTTTTTCTCAGAATCAAGCCTGTAACGTGGATAAGCTTTCTGCATTTAGCTCAGGTCATTAAATGGTTAAACAACAGTCCGCTTGTTTGCAAAACCTTTGCATACGTTTTTTTTCATAGTTTACAAAAAAATGTGGAAAATAGTAAAAACTGTAGATTTAAAAAAACAACAACAACATACATGTTACTGAACATTTTCTATTTTAGGAATATTGTTCAGCCCTTGTTAACATGAAAAAGAAAAATAAGATAATGTGCCAATCTTATTCAAGGCCTCGGGCCAAAATCTTCTGATTCTTCATTTGAAGTCACGGGCCGCAAAAAATCCCCTCAAGGGCCGCAAATGGCCCTCGGGCCGCACTTTGGACACCCCTGCACTATGACATCACACATCTCAGAAATTCATGAAAATCACTTAAATATAAATAATTATTACACTCAAGAAAAGTAAAATTCTTATTTTAAAACATTAAAACCCGGATATAGTCAGGATTTGTTTCCACTCTGTTCTAATCACTCACACAGAAACACACACACACACACACACACACACACACTCTCCTCTGTGTGCTTGCTTACCTAAGTGTGATTAGTAATATGGGTTGTATTTGGACAAAATGACAGTAGGTGGTGACACAACATGACACATTGCCAATGGAGCAGGATCATTAATTACCGTCATTATACCTATCGCCCTCAAAACACACATTAACACACAAACATGCGCACACACATTCACTGTGTATACCGGCCCCCTGCCTCACAGTCCCATACTTTAGCAGGACTGAATGAATGTGCACCTGTTGACACAGCTGGACATACACAGTGTGTGTGTGTGTGTGTTCAGAAGTTACTGAAGTTAATAGTTGTGTGCATGAATTTTCTGTGTTTTTGAATATCGTGTGCTGGTGGCGCATTAACTTTGCATGACGCAGCAGGCGACACACAAACTCACATTCATGCATCACCGCTGAGCAGCAGCTCGTGGCTGCGGCCGGCTCCCTCTGACAAATGTCTTTCCTCATTAAACTCAAAAACACGTCGCCTCTCTCCCTCGTCCCTGCTGCACTGATGCCCTCCCTGACAACAACGAAAACTCATTCAGTGTTACAACACAAGGCTTCATGGTTCTCGCTACAGCTATTCATCTGTATCTCGTCTTCCTCGCCAACTTTGAGCATTACACCATCTTAAGTGTAAGCCCGGAGACAGATGTAGTACAGATTGGAGCACAGAGGCCGGATCATATCGGCCTCATGTAAACAAAACAAACAGGCACCGGGCAACAAACAGCACATTTTCTTTGAACCAGAGCGACTTACATTGTGCTGACATTTCAGATTATCTAATCTTTTGTCTCGTCTCTTTTACTCCTTTGCACCCGACCAAAATCATAACTTTGTCTCCCAGAGACACGTCGTCATGTTGCTTTTGCTCAATGCTCTTTAACAAAGTGATAAAGCGTTATCACTTTAGCACATTTTCTAAGGAATACAGTATTCAACTTCCTTTAAAGATCAATTTTCTGAAGTAATGAAATAACACCCAATGACTGTGTGATGTTTCCTTGGCAACATCTTTAGCACAATTAAATTTTTTACACATCAACACATACAGACAGTATATGGTCCACACCCTCGTTTTGTTATAATATAACACAGTTTACCTCAAAAATAAATTAAATGTAGACTCTTCAAAATGTCTAAAAAGGTGCATAAAAAAAAGAAATGGAAAAAGATAGCATTCAGGGCGCGGTCACACTGGTCCTCTGTACCGTGCTGTACCCAAGCACGAGAGAGAGAGAGAGAGGAAAAAAAAAAAAGGGGCGCGCAGTCGAGTCCGCGTCTGCACATCAGAGAAAAACACAGAGAGCATGACAGCTACTTTACTGACTTTGCAGCTTATTTTAAGCCATTTTAATCAGACACAGCAATAAATAAATAAAAAAAATAAAATAGACGCGCGGACGCCCACACATCGGAGAACAACACAGAGCATGACAGCTACTTTGTGTCTTATATTGTGTCATGTTAGTCAGATACAGACATGAAACTCTGGATTTCTCCATAATGAAGACTGTCAGCGTTGTTTACCCGCGTGCTTGTGCTCGTGCATGAAGTGTACCGTCCCGAAGCACACCTCTCCAGTGTGCCAAAGCCAAGGAAGTGTACCGTGCCTGAGCACGATACGGAGCGGTCACACTGGTCAAATGAACTGGACTTTAGCGTTGAAGCGTGCTCGGGCACGATACGGATGGCCAGTGAGACCGCGCCGTCAGTCGCCAAAAAGAAAATATGGCCGCACTCTACACAGCTACAGGTTTTCCTCTAGACTGTATATAAACATGGACATAAACTCTGTGACATCACCTGTTAGTTTATGAAGTGAAATTTTGAAGGCCATCCGTAGCGATTGGCACATTGGAGATGCATTGCAGGTTTTTGCACGTCTCATTTTTTAACACAGGAAGTTTCCGCTTAGTCCAAGCAGGGCTCCTAAAATGTCTGCTAAACTTTACTCTATAACTACTTAACATTCCCTCTACAGACTTGACATGTTAGCAAGTTATCACAGCCGAATGAAATCAACAACATACCTGAACAAATGGTGAGATTAGATGACAGGAGTGGTATGTTATGTTTCTACAAGGACATCAAGTTGAAGGAGACAACTAGTTTGATTTTTAAGAAGTGCTGTATGTGCTTAGAGATGAAGTAATCAAACTCAGGCTATTGCTTTGGACTACTTTGTTGGTAAGATATGAACTCTTTTGCAGCTAAAGTAAGACACATTCAGTCCATCCACATGATCTTTTCAACTTCGTCAGAGTTTCACATTTTAGCTCGTCACACTGACCTCTGTTAACAACAGTTTCCAGCTGACAGGAAAATCATTCCTCACTACAAAACTGTATTTCTCAAGACTAAAACCTAAGTCCTTCGTGCAAAAAGCAGTTTGGAGCACAGTTTAGTGACATGTCTGAGATCTGGGGAGTGATGTTGAGATCGTCGGATGATGGCAGAGTTGGAGCTGGAGGAGAAGTGGAGGCGTCTGGTCTGACACGTAGTCTGACAATCTGCAGCCTCTCTGTCTCCATTCTTCTTATTTCTATCGGTCTGTCTGCAGCATCTCTTTCTGTCTGCCTCCCGTATCTCTTCTCTTTCCCTGCACATTTGTTTTTTTTATGAACACACTCAGACACACTTCTTTTAATGGATTCTGACACTTCTGTAAAGCAGAGGCCCTGATTAATTCATGTTTTACATAATACCTGCTCTATTTTTAGTCCGTTTTGAATGTCTCCCAGGTTCTCTGAGGAGCAAGGCTGATGCTTAAAAGCCCATTTGAATTCAGGATATTGGCCTGTTATGCTGGTAATAAATGAAATATCTCAGAATGGAAACGAATATGATCACAGCAGAGATAAAAAAAAAAAAGAACGTCGTTCACTTGAACAGATAGGCAGTTATAGCCTGCTCACATCCTGTTAGTCAAGAGAAAAATGATATGAATGAAAAATAGCTTGAAAGGTAGATCGACTGCTTCTAGATTCACTCATCCGAGTCCTTTTGTAAGCTGCACTTTAGTTCAGTATCAAGCCACATCGCTGGTCTCACTGCCCGTGCTGCAGCCCTCTGAAAGTTAAGCGTGACCCGTTAACGTCACTCCTATTTTTGCCGCCCATCCATCCACCAACTATAATACTCCTTCATTTTGTGAGGGGAAAGTAGCCCCATTTGTCAGCACCGTCACCGCTGTGTTTTCCCATTTGTCCATCAGTGATTCGGCTCAGTGAGTTAACGGCAAACCTAATTCCCGCCGTTCGTTCACTCACCACTCGCTCCCCGCTCAGGTGTCGAGCACTCGCTATAGGGCTGTGATTTAGTGCTTCTGAAACTTAACTACTTGAAGTGGAAACACACAGAGGGACGGAAAGGCTTTCCCTCCTCATATGATGAGTGATAAATGATCGTCACGGGGCCCCCCGAGCCTTCACTCCCCCGCTGTAATAACGGCTTACGTGGAGGAGAGACACGCGCCTAAATCCTTCCACTGATGTTGCTCTGTTTCTCTTTCTGTCTTTTCTTTTTTTGTTTCTTTTCCTTTTTGCCTGAAACAGTGAAGCCACTGTCCACGAATACACTCCTAATCTACGGTGACTGAAGCTTTTCTTTGTCGTCATTGGATTTTATTTTCTCCTGGCCAACACATCAGTTTGATGGATTGTTCGAAAATAGTGGTGACCGCATGCTGCAATTTCAGGCCAATTTGGGCCATCTTAAATTTACATCAGTCTCAATTGGACGCAGACAGACTCTACTCTGAACGGCACTTAAAGCAACACATGACTTCGGTAGAACTTTTGTAAGTCTTGGAAAAATTAGGCCCATGTTTTCTTTTTTTTTTTTGACAGATTTCACCTATTACAAGATTTCTTAAGTACACTCTTCTGACTGATATTTGATGTTCTGATACCTGAATGGACTTAGTTTCTCTTTAGTTCTCTTCTCCTCTGTCGCCCCCCGGTGGTGGAATGAACTTCCAAACTCCATGTGATCTGCAGAGTCTCTCTGCACCTTTAAGAAAAAGCTAAAGACCCAGCTCTTTCATGAACACCTACTAACTTAATGATGATGGTCTCCATATTATTGATGATGATGATGGTAATGACGATGGTTTTTGTTTGATAACGACGACTTATAAGATGGTTTCTATACTGATTAGAGCTCTCAAGAACTGCCCTCAATGTTGTGCTTTGCCTCTGGTCACTTCCTGTCAGCACCTGTGTGTCCAATCGGACTCAAAGCTGATCGTTTGCTCTTACTGACATTGTTTCCCTTTTTTCTAGATCCTTGCTTGTGTTGTTCTTACTCTCTGATGTACGTCGCTTTGGATAAAAGCGTCTGCTAAGTGAATTGTAGTTATTTCAATTTTCAATTGGCAAGCAAAACATTTCAGTTTATTATAAGACCCAATACCTAAGGCTTGTGATAGCACAAACAACATACAGTTTAATAGATATTATACACCACTCTGTCCTGCATCAGTGGACACTAATGTTGCTCACACATGTTGCTTGATATTAAAGCCGTCTCATCTACAAAGTGTAATGCAGGGAGGCTGATTGGTTTTGCAAAGTCGTTCTTGCAGCTGATGTGCCGTAGAGGCGGCTGTGGCTCAGTTGGTAGAGTCGGACTCGGTCGTCTCTCAAAGAGTGTCGTAAAAAGACTAAAAAAAAAAGTGCTGTGAGGTGGAAGCGTTAACAGGAAAATCAGGATGATTTTAGGGGCGGCCTGTCCGGAAATTTATTAGACATTTTCAGGAGTGCAAGTTTGGAAAAGGCTACATGTTTGGTAAGAGGTTAAAAGAAGCTGAACATCTGAAGACCCCATCAGTATATTATAATCATGGTTTATTCAGTTTGATGTTCTTAAACTGTGGCTAATTGTCTATTTGAGTCCTCGTCACCTTCTCCGCAGCCCATTTATGACATTCTTTGTCCTTGGCTGATTTTGATCTGCAGCCATAACTGCTGCAGCACGATAAGGCCAGACATCTCATCTCCCGGTTTTTAATTCCCCTTCGTGTTTGACAAAGAAAGACAACACCGCACGATGCAGATACGACCCAGTGAGTGCTACAAGAGGGCCTGATTAAATCTCCACTTGTCCTCTTCGCTGTCAACAAGCACTGTTGGCATCATGTGCTGTGATCCAGCTCATGCAAAGCTATAATGGAAGAGAGCCACAAGCTGTGTTCAAAGAAACATACCTCCATCTTGGATATCAAACATTTGGCAGCAGACCCAGCGTGAGTAACCCAATGAGCAATCACCACTGCAGGGATAAAAGCTGACCCCACTAGTAGCATTGCTAATCTCTAAAAAAAGCTGGTTATCTGACTGATGTATTATTTTAAGATCCTTAAGACTTTTTATCAAGTCAATCTGGGACTTTAATTACAAACTATAAATATACTATATGGATTTTTATTATTTTTAAGGTGGATATGTTAGAAATGTCTGTTCAGGTTCAACGTACTAGGTGGGTGTTTCCCATGGCAACAGCTAAGTGACATCTGAGAGCTGCTGTTGCTAGGGGATGAACTGTGAACTCTGGTGGGGGGCAGTTAAAGATGGAGTCAGGAGCATCGTTCGCTGCAGCTTGTAAACACAACATTCAAACTGGGCCTCTTTTGTAGCTTAGTTTGGCGTGTTACTCTAAGCTAACTCTAAAGTTTAAACTTTTACATTTTAATGTTCGATAAATAACATTTAAAATTTGCTTAAGAAGCAAATTTGTTTTTCTTCTAACTCCATTTAAAATTAAAATTAAAATCAGACTTCCTCCATTCTAGCTAGATCTCCACTTTCTGAAAATTAGGTACAACAGGTTCAAAATCAGTTTATTTTTTAAAGGTAACATATTCTCCTCCTTTTCAACAAGTTTAAATAAGTCCCAGAGGTCCCCAACACACGTCTGTGAAGTTCATGCCTATAAACCCCTCTATTTCAGCCCGGCTCAGAACAGGCTGTTTCTGTGTCTGTACCTTTAAATATGTAAATGAGCTGTGTCTGACCACGCCCCCTTTCTGGAAGGGCTCGGGGTGGCCTGGGCTTTCTCGCTCCTTCTCCTATTGTTTACAGTGAGAAGGCAGACTCAGAGGGCAGAACAAACACCTACAGTAGCTGCGGGAGTGTCACCCACCTGGGGGAGGGGCTACTGCCCTTTGTGATGTCATGAAGGGAAAACCGCCAAACGGCCTGTTTGAGCACACATTTACTAAAAAGTGGAGCAGGCAAAAGACGGAGAGGATGGACTTTTCTCATAATTAGGGTGTTTGTAGACAGACTAGGGACATATATTAGTGTTAGAAAAACATGGTGAAGTGTATTTTGCATAATATGTGACCTTTAATTATTCAGGCGATCATCACAGTTATGGTATATATATTTGAAATATATACTTGTAATATAGTTTTTTACTATCAATCTGTATTTGTATAGCGCCAATTCAAATGTTAACTCAAGAGCAGGTAAAAGACCACACTTTGTGTAATATTATTTACAAAGATATATCAAATGATGGACCTTTCATATATATTTGTATTATCTTTGTATCTGTTTTTTTACGCTCACATTTCAAACAAGACAATAAATCTGATATGTGACAGCAAAGATCAGCACTTAACTGGCTGTAAAAACATGCTTTACTGTCACACTCTTTGTGTGTCCTTGCTTCGGGGATTCCTCGTGAGCAGACACTCTTCAGTCTTGTGCAGCTTTCAGCACATGCGTATGCACTTTTTGTCTCACTGATCTCCGTTGGCCTCCCCGTGGCTGTTTCCAGCGTTTCCCTCTAGCTAATGTTTTGTCATCTGAAGCTGTGATATTATGTGAATTAGCCTGTGGCGGAGATTGCCTTGTGGTAGCAATTCATCACCTGTTTGGCAGAGGTGACTGCATGAGCGACTGAGCGAGCGGTTACCGGTGTGACGTGCGGAGCGAGCATCTGGTGCAGGGGGTTAATTGAGGGCGATTAAGGTGATTAATAGCTTTGTTTGAAGTGAAAACACAAGACAGACTAGCTTGTGTTACAGAGCAAATATTTTGGGGAAAAAATCTATCAGTGGCGGGAGTGCCGAGTGGCTGGAGAAGGTAGTGTGTGTGAAAGCTCTCAGCGTAATGGCAATTTGAAAAAGATGTAGTGTGTGTTTGTGTGTGTGTGTGTGTGTGTGTGTGTGTGTGTAGAAGGAAATAGAGACATATACTTGTATGTGATCATTGAGGGGGGAAAGAGTAATATTGACATGGAGCTGGGCTGGTTAAAAAGAGCTTCTATTTCTGTGCAGCTATGTCCCTATTATTGTCTTAGAGGGGAGCTTTCTGTCTGTGTGTATGTGTGTGTGTGTGTGTGTGTGTGTGTGTGTGTGTGTGTGTGTAAGAGAAGCTAAAAAAACACAACAGTCAGAGTCGCGCTCACATGTCCGTGCTCGGTGCAAACATGCTCACACACACTCCAACTGTGGTTTTTAGAAATGCATGTCTCCTTCACAGATGCTGAGATACTTACTCTGCCAACTCAACCAACCTACAAAAGAAATGTGTTTCTCTGAAACAGGAAGCAATTTTACCACCAAAGTGGATCAGGATATCATTTTCCTCAGGCATCACAGGTATGGACAAGGAGGGCTGCTACTTCATATCAGATTCAGCTGAATATTTACGAAGCCACAACCAAAATAAGGTTGTCAGTACTGTTGATACTCTGATACTTTTTGTTACCACGTATTTCAAAGCAATATAAACCCCATTATTCTAATGATTGATAGTATAGAAAGGTACCAAAGCTTTACGGGAACACGCACATCTCCAGTCATATTTTCAACAAAAGGCAAAAGAGACAAAGGCAAATGTTCTTCCCAATGGCCACACAAACCAGACAACCTAAATGACCACAGCAGCTCCTCTGAATACGTGATAAGACAGGGCAGGTTTCTGTCATAAAGCCCAACAACTGAAATAAGTTTTTGAACAGCATACATGAACTGTAACAGTCAAATGAATGATTTATTATGCAATTATTCAGTTTTTGGTTTTGTTTAGCAGCGTGGAACATCCTATTCTTTCTCCACCTTTCAATTTCAATTAAATGTCAACTTTAGATTTTTTGGATTTATGGGAGTGCTTTTATCTCTTTCCGCATCAAGTACTCCACCTGTTTACTTCTTTGAACATGCTTCTCCTAACACTGCACCCTATTTAGAAGAGCGGTCCGTGAAGCGTCATTAAATTAGACTCGTGATTCATGGCACAGAGCACGCTGGAAGTGGGCAGTGTACTGGAGCGCAGAGACATTCAAATTGGATAGCCTTAGACTGCCGTTGAGTGCAGTCATGCAGGTAAGAGTATATGGAACAATCTCACCTTGCTTCTGTGTCAGCCTAGTCACCATATTATATATGTACCAGGGTTTCCTATGCCCGCCTCTAAAACTTATTAAGATCCAACTCCTGGTCAAGAATTCAGCTGCTTTAATAGCATGTAAATTAAAAAGGTTAGTCACCTGAATCAAGGAGCTGTACATAAACCTTCAACATTACAGTGATTGTATTAGTTGGCAATTCCAATTTAGCACTAACATTTTTGAAACGAGCCATTTTGACAAAAAATTCAGGGAGACTACCCCTTAACTTAAGTTGTTTATTGTCACATGTACCTCTCCTGTTATACGGGAGGGGGCGGGGTCTCATGATGCAGGATATGATTAAAAAAAAATTGGGTTGCAGAAATGGTTTAATCCACCACTTCTTTTTTTTTTTTACTACGGAGTACCAACCTGACTGTCAATTATTATTATTTTTTATGGTGCCAGTTTTTTTTTTAGTTTTTTTTTTAGATTAGAGTTGTTTTGGGTTTCAACTTGGGTGACTGCTTCATATTCTCTCCTCCTCTTCTTTGAACCCTTTTATTTACACTGTGGAACTATCCAATTTAAACACAGCACTGATATGACGGTAAAAACTAGTGATGGCTTGTGTTCCTTATCCGTCATCTTGCATATGGTAACATTACACTGTGACTTCTGAAGCATCATGTTTGCATCATTTTCCCCAACATCCGACAGGGAACATCTCCCGCTTTGAGGGACAGGTGTGAAAGGGCAAGTCTGGAAAATGTCAGCAGAATGCTGTCCTGAAATGTTCAAGAGTTCATGCTCCAAAGGGGTTGGAGTGTTGTATCAGAGTAGAAAATGTTCTATCCAAATGTTTTTCCTCAGATAGATCCTTCTGACAATTTGTAAAAAAAAAAAAAAAGAGCCATATATTTGTCTCAGAGGGAGCGACAGAGACAGGATCAGGATCCGTCAAGGTCGTCTGTCAAAAAAAAAAGGACACATGTCTAAATTGGGGGAAGTGTTTCATTTCAAAACAGGAAACACTTCATAAGTCGGGAGTGAGCTGAGGAGGCAGACAGACACAGTGACAGCCTTTGCCTCATCCCCCTTCTTATCCCACCACCAGTCAAAACACCGACCTAAAATAGACACTTTGTTCCCCATAAATGGATTTAACATGTGATCCGCGGAAACCTGAGATGTATAATAACATCTTTTTACCGACACTATTTATATTGCAAAGGCTATTAGAGTAAATTATATGTCATCCCTGTCTCCCCTCTGTGTTTTTAATCTCCCACTTTTGGCATTCTAGTGATCCGAGGAGTTTGCCTGTGAGTATAATCTCTCTTGACTAAACGGGAAAGTAAAATGCGCCAAAACATGTTGCTGATCTTGGCAGGTCGTATCACACTTAAGGGCAATAGCGAGCAACGGGGTTCCTGCTATCACGCCATCTCAAGTTGCGCACACTTTTTCTTGAACGCTCGATTCTCCCTCCGAGCACTTGGCTTGTGCCAGCTGTTATTCTTAAAGGGTTTGTGAACCTGACATCAAAACACGGTTTTATGTATCATTAAACGCCGCTGTCCTCTCCTTTATAGGCCTCAGAGATAATCAATCACTTCTAAAAAGGTGTCAATATGTTAGCATAGAGGGGGGGCCTGCAGATCGGGACATGAATAACATCGGGGGGGATCAGATTGCTTGGAGTCCGAATGTGGTCGAGGGGATTGTTTGAGTTCGGGGTTTGCAGAGTTTTCTATAGAATAAAACCTGAACCAAGCTGGGTAAATACTACTTTAATAGTGCAGTCTGAGTTGTTTTTGCACTTATGTTATTGCTGCCACCCTTGGTCTATAAAGTTCCTGAACTTGCACAGCATGTGCAGGCTTTAGCTCGTAAAGGTGAGAGCTTCGGGGGCCAGTGATTCAAAGCTGTGAAGGTTATGCAAAAGCTGAGTCGAGCTGATCACAGCGAGAAGCTTTTTAACGTCTCCAAGGAAAGTGCTGACATTTATAACCCGTATTACAATGCACTTATATTCTAAAGAAATCATATCTGATGAAAGAGATTACGGTGCCATTCCCCTTTTCCCCTCTTTGCTCTGTTTGCATTCACACCATGAAAGTGCCTCATTCTTCTTTGCAGAGAAAGCACTGAAAGGATGGGCACTGATAAGAGACAGACAGAGAAAAGCATTGAGAAAGCATGTTAATGAGAGGCAAGGTTCTAACGGACAAAGTCACAAGTGTTTGACAGATGGCAAAATGCAAAACATGGCAGGATCATTACCCCAATGATCAGCACGCACATAAATTTAACAAAATAGTACATTTAGGGTTTTGTTATGATATGGTACCAGAAGTTACAGATTCCAGAGTAAAACACTCATTCAGCCAGTTCAATGTCCATTTAGACCTGTTCAGAACAAACTGATATCTGATTGCGAGTTGAAACACTGTAAGAGCACATGTCCATTCGTAATGCCTAGTCATTCAAAGCAGGATAGTGCCAATTCAGAGTATGGCTGTTTGGAGTGAGTGGCAATTCTGAATGGGCTCATTGCTTTGCTCCCTGTGTTGCTGCTTGCCCATTGGAAACAGGCTGACGGCTTGGCGTCCGGAAGTTCAGCGGCATTTCCGTGCTTGGCTTTTCATTACATGGGTGAATTTTGAATGTGCTGGTTGGGTTCGCTCCTTGTATTGCTACTTGAAGAGTAGCAGCGCTTGGCCTTTGGTAACAAATAGCCTTCGGAAGAGGGGGGGCGACTGTTCGGACCCTGGAAGTACTTCTTGAAGCATAGTCATTTGTGCCTACCTCGATCAGAATTTTTAGATGATGTTTCCAGAGGATGTATGGGTTGTGAAATGAAGTCATGGTGTGATAACTTCTTCTCTTATTTATACTGTGTTGTGCAGAATGGGTAATGTGCAGTATATATTGTCTATTGTTTGTGATTTTCATTGCTTCTCTTCACGTGGATAGTTTTATTTTTTACTGTTTTTATTTATGGGTGCTCCTATTGAGGCAGCAAAATCTGTGCAGCATTTGTGTCCAAAACGAATTTCCCCAAGAAGACAATAAAGTCTATGTGGTGTGGTGGCGCGGTGCAGGTGGATGTTTTCTTGCTGCATTTTTGGAAATAGCTCATTTGGTTGATTTCAATTGTAACTCAGTTCCTGGGGATCCTAATGAAGAGTCGAGTCGATTGGGTGGAAAGCTCTCAATGATATGCAGGACTGTCTAAAACACATACAAACACATCCCTTCCTTAATAGTAAA
The DNA here is from genome assembly GCF_963584025.1 of Labrus mixtus. NCBI lineage: Eukaryota > Metazoa > Chordata > Actinopteri > Labriformes > Labridae > Labrus > Labrus mixtus. Next base: position 28,848,914 of record NC_083614.1, on the reverse strand, counting down.
ATCAGGCTGCTACACCACCACATATTGGCCAAACGGCACCAAATTTGTCATGGTGACTTAGACATTATACATTTAAATATCCACCAAATGTGGTTTCAAAAGCACCAAGTGTTCGAGAAATACTACATGTTTTGTCATGTGAGCATTGCCCAAAGCATTTAAACATACTTTGAGGACCAGCTACTACAAATCTAAACAGAATATCAATATTCAGAAAAAAGCTACCCTCTACAGCCAGGCCAAAGGATTTCTGTTCCATATTTGATGATCTCACTCTCTAAAATGTTAAAGCTCTTAAGCTAAAGAACAATATCTAAGGTTTGTTGTTGAAGTATTAACATCTTGCCAATCTGCACTACATCTACAGCGCATGTCCCAGGGTCCATTACAATCCTACTGCCGAGTGAGAAGTTGCTCGGATCTAAATTTCTCTATAAATGCAAAAAAGACAAACAGAAAAAAACGAAAAGATTCCCTCCTTCAATTTCAAGTTAAATATGATGATATGGTTACATGAGATTTTAAGGTTGTGAGCTGCTGAATCATCCCTTCAATCTCTTCAGTGTGATGATGTTCTGTAGATGGTAGATGGAGAAACATCTAGCATAAAAGAGAGAGAGAGGTGAGAGAAAGTGCAGTCTTGTGGTCTGCTTTGGTTTCTAATATTGCAGAGGTAGTTCTTCAGCGGCCAAGCGGCACCATGTGATGGTAACTGGATCGCCACACAGCTGCAGCCGCGGGCACCGTTGGTCGTCCCCAAGGTTGCTGGAATTGCGACAGGACAGCCCCGCACACATGGAACCCCACAAATACTGCACATGCACACACCAGTGTATGGAAAAACCTAAATAGTACAGGATGGGGGTAAGTGGAGAGGTGCAGGAGAGAACTCTACCCTGCCTGTTTCAAAGATGTTTTTAAAGCTGTGAAATTTCTCTTCCAACCACAGCAGGCCCGGTTACACACAGGGCTGTCTTTTAAAGCCAGAGATGGTGTGTTTGTTCTTCTGTTAAATGAGGGGTGGCGGTGGTCAGACTGGAACCCAACTACAGTCAATTAGGAATGTCTCCGTCAAAGGGCAGACCAGACGCTTGTTCTCCTTTAAAGACTCTATTTCTATTAGCGCCGATGGCCATTTCTCAAATTTAATATATGATATGATAAGATTTTGTTTTTGGACAACTACATGGACACATGCTCTCACAGAGTTGGGTTTTACAGCAATTTGGCATCGTCCTTTGGAGGATGGAGTATGTATGCTGTTGTACTTGCCTGCCCGAGTGGTATGTGGTGAGCTTTTAGCACAGCTAAGTCCCAACCTTCTTGGTATCCCAGCGTTACATGCAATTTTATGGACTGCTATAAAGGCCCTCTTGAGTCACATTGTAAAAAGTCAGAGGCAAGTTTGGTCTAAAACAGCTCACTGAGGTGAAAAGTTTCCAAAAGTCCACGGCTGGAAGATAGCATGTAGCTGAACTCAGCCTGCCCGAAACATTCTGGATATGTTTGATTTGAGCTTTGTGGGAACTGATGAAAAGTTCATCGTATTTGTTACCTGCGCCACTGCCAAGCCTTACCACACTAAATTAACTGTTAAGGTATTCTTATTGGCTGCTGGCTGCCTGCGAGAGCAGTATCAATGATCTCATGTGACACCTCGCATGAAAGCACACAGTTGTCTTTCCAACAATGCCAAACCATTTTTTTTGTTTTATAGAGACATAAACTTTAACAAGCTCACTGCTGATCACTTCATCGTGGAAAGTTGTTTTTTTTTGTTTTTGCGATGTTTGCAGTCACATTATCCTCCTTAACTTTAGAGCAAATCCTGGCCTGACCTGCACTGCACTAAGTCCCTCTGTACTGTGGAGACAGATTGATCTCAGTTCTCTGATGATATGATCTATTGATCGTGTCTTGTTTGTCTGAGTTCGTCCAGCCATCGCTCATAGAAGTTATTTAAGGTAATATCTCAAACACTGCTGGTCTGCGGCTAGCAGGGGTCGTACATCTTGAGACCGTATTCAAGACTGATTTGATCACTTAAGGTCAACATTTAGAGCGCAAACATTTCTCAGATGTCATTGTCATCATTTGGAACAGAACTTTGATGGATGATTCTTGGCGCTGTTTTCCAGCGTCTGAATAAATGACATCATTGTCTGGAGGGGTCAGTATGATTAAAGGTTGGCATTTCAAACTCTGACAGGCTTTACAACATCGAGTTCGGTTTGATTAAAGCTGAAGAGGTGAGAGCTCTTTTTTTTTTTAAACTGATGGCTGCAGCTATAGTCATGCCTTGTTTACTTTTATATACTTAATCTTTCTTTCATGTCGAGAGGTCATTAAATGGCATCGAAATGATTTTGTGCTAACTGAGGCAATAACCCCACAGCTGTAGCGTAACACCACACCAGTATCTGTGAGTCAGACTTGGCTACCGGACACCAGAGAGCATGCAGGGCTGTTGCGGGGCAGGGTGGGACGGGGGGGGGGAATCCAAAGTGCCCGGCAAGTTGGCAGACAGATCAAACGCTCTGCCGTGAACCCTCATACTAAATGTTGCAGATACTTCTTTGGAATAAATAGAAGGAATGCTGCCGGGAGTGTAATGATAACATCCATCAGCGAGCTTAAAGATGGCACTCTTACAGACTCAAAATCCTGACAAAACAATGCATGCAATTCTAGTAATGCACCTCAGGGAGCGTGAATAGTGCTGTCTACTGAGTGAAAAAAGGGTGGAGTATATTGCTTGATTAATGACAGGAGAAAAAAAGCTGTTTATAAAAAGTTTATATTGTGTACAAAGAATTTCTAAGTATTTTCCTTTAAATGTGCCTTAGCCTTTATCGCTTTCACTTTGTTTCTATTATCCAAAACAGTGCTGAAGATGTTTAAAATTAATAAGTATTGTGTGATTGTGTTAAGTTGTAAATGCTACAAAATATACTTGTTTTAATACATTGTAGGCACGGACATTTTATTGATGGAACACCATTCATACATTTAACATTTCAAAGTGCTTGTTAGAAGAAAACATTTAAAAGATTTAGAGGAAAAATAAGACATTAAAATATAAAGCATATTCATTCATAAGATCAACATGAAACAAAGGATTATGACATTATTATCTGCTCCGTGCGCCTACAGTACCAGTGTTATAGTGCTCTGAAGTCCCCTCCCAAAGAATCCGGCTCTGGACGTCTTCCTGAGGATTTAGGCTCCCAGTTTGCTCCGCCTGTGTCTGGCACGGCCCGAAGCTGCCCCGGAAACAACCCACAGTGTTAACACCTCCACACTTCTCCAGTTTTAATTGAAATGCTCAAAAGAATTCATTCAATTGAATAACAATAATCTATTAAAGTAGTTCATTACATTTGTATTAAAATTTGAGTGAATCACAACCAGTTAAATGTAATGAAGTAAAAGTAGATTTAAAGTGACTGAACTTATACGAAGGCAGAAGTAAATCAAATTTTTTTTTAAAATTTAAACAAGGATGACAAGGACATTTTGAATTTAACAAGTTTAGTTTAGGTAGCCATTTAAGGGCATTTAGTAAAACAAACAGAATCACCAACCACTTTTTTTAAAAATCCCTTTACACAAGAGAAACTGTATGAAGGAAAATAAGTTACCCACTTCTGCGTCATATTAATAAGTTAGAAAAAAAAAGATCAACATGCACCACTGATACTTTAGAAGAACTCTTGGTTTACTGCAGGATGCACTGCTCATTTACATATTCAGAACTGAAGAAGCCTTTTCGGAGGAGAGGTCAAACATCTTCATGATCTTCAAACAAGTCCAGTCGCCTTTAGATCAAGCTTCAAATTCACCCTGAACTGGATGACTGAGAACCAACGCAGACATTTTCATATTCATTCCAACAGAGTGGCTCAGAGCTTCGTAATGTATTCAGTAATGTAGGGCTAGTTGGTGAGCTGCTGTTCGTTTGCTTGTCACAATCACTTCCAGAGTTTCTCTGTATAGACTTCTCATCCTGACCCGGATGTTTTGTTGCCTCCTGAGTATCTGGTGTTAACTCTGTCTGACAAAGCACTTTGTGAACTCTTCGGTGAACTTTTAAAGTTAAATAAGAAGATAAACTAAAATGAGGAAATAAACAAAATGAAAGAAATGCAGCAGAGCTGATTCATTTCCCATCCTGAGAAATGAAGAAGCATTATTACATCTGAAAGAAAAACAAGAGTTTGGCCTTCAGGAGAAGTTAAATATGAGGAGATTTGAGAAAAGTAATTGTATGCCCGCAGAAACTGATCTGTTTTGTTTTTTATGACATTGCTGAAATTTTGCGTTGCTTATTCCAGTGTTTATCTTCATACGTATACACGTTCAAATGCGGCCATTTTGTTTGAACCGACCATGATAATCATTAGAAAATATTTTTTTCTGGCATATCTTTGTCTGTCCGACACAGCTTCTTCATCAAACTGGAGGACAGCACTATTGAACTCAGACTGCAGCTCTCTTAGAAGTGCTGGAGGAAATGACCTTGCCACACCAAGACATATGCTTTTAGTCCACTCTCGTTCTGTAATGAGGAGAGCTGGCAGGATGATCAAAGGCTTTCCACTGAAGCTAAATGTTACTGATGATCTGTCCAAGAGGAGAGCTGTGACTGATATGAGTATCATAGCAAACAACCAGAGAGGTCCGTCTGCTTCATTCAGGGAAAAGCCGCAGTCCTTGAATGACAATTTGAGCGACAATTTACCTTCCCCGCACGTCTTCGCCCGTACATACAGCTAGTGTAAACACTGCGAGGAGGTAAAGGAAATGAAGGCAATAGGAAAACAAAGATCATGTTGATAGCTCGGCACTCTGCTGCAGTAGTCTGATGGCCTCATGCTAGGCCAGGAACAGGCGTATGGCTGTGTAGGTACAGACTGTGCTGCACGGAGGAAAGAGCCTCATCGTTTGAAATAACAGCGTGGAAGTGAGCAGAAAGATTTGTATAAGCTGGAGTCACCTCACACAGCAACATTCACTTGTCCAGACTAAAGAGGTAGGCCTGGAGCATGGTGTGAAAAAAAATGGCTGTAGGAGCATAAATGCCTTTTTATAACATTTTTATTTTTTATTTTTATACTTTTTATTTGATAGTTTTGAAGAAAAACAACATAAACTGTCAGAATGAGCATATATACATTTTTACATGTATAGAAGATCTACATATAAGTGCATCATCTATACAGGCATGGATAAATATTTATGTTAGCTCTTTCTACGACAGAAAAGAAAAGTGAGCAAAAAGGAAGGAAAAAATAAAAATAAAAGAATAAAATAGAAAGAGAGCAAAAGAACAACAGAGCATATTAACTTATCAAAAATAATAAAGAAAAACAAAGTAACTTTTATAACGTTCTAGTGAGCATGAATTATTTTAACTTGGTATATAAAGAGTCATTTTCATGGTTATTTATATTATTTATATTAATGTAATAAATTAAGTGTTTGATTCCTAAAATGTATCATACACACAGATCTTTTAAAATATCTTTTTTTACTAATAAGTCGGTGGCCATCGTAGCGTCCTATAGTGTTCCACTTTAATGGTGCTTTCCATTTACCTTGGAACTCGGATCTCTAAACTGGGAATGACATCACACATCACACCCGGGTTAACCGCATTAGTTGCGAGTTGGCTAAGGCTAAATTGCTGACTTTCTTGTTGACCTTTAATATTAGCTCCCAGAGTTTATCTTCCTTTTATTCTCCACTGTCTCCATTCACAACTTTCAGTTTGGTCCTGATTGCACAAAAAGAGATTGAGAAGCCTATAGCTGTCAAAGTTGTTATCTTACTCGGTCAGCAGTCTCGAAAAGCTGTCAGGAACAGACGTCAATTGCTTCATAATTCTGAAGCCAGTGAAGCTGGTGATTAGCCTTTAATGACTTCCTGGTAAGACTTTGTTTTTCCTGTGGCGTCTAGGGCTGCAACGTTAATACCATCGTTCCTTTGACTACAGCATCTGGTTAGTCCATAGACTAGTACCAAAACTTTGGGTTTGCAAGTCAGACAGTGTTCAGGACTTTACCTCTAACTTTTGATGGACACATTGCTCTCCTCAGCACCTATATGTGATGACTGTTTTTTTCTATTTTGAAAGACTTATTGTTACCATCAACTTTTGGGCATGATTGCCTGGAAAACTTTGCTCATTCCTGGCAAAATTGGAAATTCAACAAAGACGAATTAATATCGGAAAATGAAGCTAATAGGCTGCATTAGCGTAATCTTTTTTTTTTTAGCCTGACTCTCTGTCCTCTCCAAGTTAAGCACATTTAAAACAGTTTGCTCTGGCGACAGAACAACAACGATTTCAAAGTTTGCACATAAAACTTCCATCTCGGATTCCACTGGAGTGACTCGATTTTGTTGTAAAAACGTGGCCATTATACGCCGGTACACATTAAATCTCTGTGATAGTAATTTTTTTTCTCATATGTCATACTTCCCGACACTCAGGCTCTCTGCAGCTCTGCTTTTTTTTTTTATTTTCCGCCCATCTTCCCAAATACTGCTGTCGCTAAAAGAGCCTGTATGATATAAGTAATAAGATCAGAGTTACAGGGAAAATGCCAAGGCAAAGCTTTTCTAACCTGAACACAGTGAAATCAATCCTGCTGAAATGGAAATGAGGCACATCGAGAGAATGAACAGCAGGAGCGTCGGAGGTGGGCGACAAAAGGCAGAGGGCGAGGGAGGGGAAGGGTTGAGGCTGTTACAGATTCAAAAGCATGTTTCAACCTGTTGAAAGTGCTTTGTCAGCAAACTGGACGCGGTCCAAACACCCCCAACACCACATCTTCTTTTCGCTCTCGCTTTTCCATCCCCGGCCCAAACAGAGGGAAATGTTAATAAATTGTGGACTGCAGAGTGAAGCAACCTTCTCTTCTCACCGAGGAGCAGCGAACAATGCCGCCAATCTGTCCGTCCCTGGCACAACCCTTACAAGAGCGGGGGAACGTGAGTGGCATTTTCAGAGACGGGTTCTTTATCTGTTAAGCTGCCGCACACCTCGTCGAAGGACACTCACAAATGAAACATGGGGGAGCTGGATAAATTAGCTTCTCCCCAGGCTTTGCCCGGGGGGGGGGGGGGGGAAATTGATTTATATCCTCTGTGTTATTTTTCACCGAAGTCATTGTCGCCCTTTTGTGACTGATGCTTATCTTTCCATCATCAGGGTGAAAATGGTCATTTGCATTCAGGAAAAGGTTTTAATAATGTCAAATTGACACTGATAGTGTTCAATAAAAGAAAACAATGGTGCTTTCAGGCTCACATCTGCCTTTGTGCCAGTCTACCCTCTTTGTGTGTGTGTGTGTGTGTGTGTGTGTGTGTGTGTGTGTGTGTGTGTGTGTGTGTGTGTGTGTGTGTGTGTGTGTGTGTGTGTGTGTGTGTGTGTGTGTGTGTGTGTGTGTGTGTGTGTGTGTGTGTGTGTGTGTGTGTGTGTGTGTGTGTGTGTGTGTGTGTGTGTGTGTGTGTGTGTGTGTGTGTGTGTGTGTGTGTGTGTGTGTGTGTGTGTGTGTGTGTGTGTGTGTGTGTGTGTGTGTGTGTGTGTGTGTGTGTGTGTGTGTGTGTGTGTGTGTGTGTGTGTGTGTGTGTGTGTGTGTGTGTGTGTGTGTGTGTGTGTGTGTGTGTGTGTGTGTGTGTGTGTGTGTGTGTGTGTGTGTGGAGAGAGAGAGAGAGAGAGAGAAAGGCATTCTGATATGCTGGTAGATACGAGCAAACAAAGACACGGAGCGCTGCGCTATCACCTCTGTGTTGACGCCACGAGGTCCAGAGTTGTCAAAAGTATCTGACCTCCATCTCTGCCAGATTAAAGCGCAAGACAGACGGAAAACGGAGGGAAAGCGAGGGGAAAGCGGATATGGATCGAAATGCGTGTTCAAACAAACTCGGCTGGCGTCAGGCTCCACATACAATGAAGAACAATGTTGCCAAGGTTACGCTGGCACACTCCCAGTCACTCTCGATTTTACAATCTTCTCCTTCTTCTCCGCATTCCGTTTGATGAAACCTGAAGCCATATGATCAGTACATTTAAACAACCTATTAACCACACAGAGTTTCATTACAATGACTTACATTGGAGAACTACAAATCTGCTCAAATACCAATAAATACTGTTACAACAGCTACTTCCATGTGTGTGTGATAACCTGTGTGTTCTCAAGGCTGACTATCATCCACCTTTGCTGCCAGCTGAAGAAGCCTGTAATGAAATGTGCAAAAGTCAACCTTAAGATCTTTGCCAGCTCCGCATTCAAGGCATAGCTCTGCTTTGAGATCAGCTCGCCACTGTGCCTCTTACCCAGATATGGTGCAGGGTGCCAACAAGCCAAATGTGGGACAAAGAGGATGTTTAAACAGGACAATGTGAGGCATGTTAACACAGCGCCTAGAGGTAGTTTAGATACCGATATAATGTCCAAATAATCCTAAAAAAAAACCCAGTTTGGGACGTTGGTGGTGAAGTAGTTAGTGCGCGCGCCTCATGTACGGAGGCTGTGGGCCTCCAAGCGGGCGGCCCAGGTTGGATACGAGCCTCCTTTCCTGAATGTCATTCCCCACTCGCTCTCTCCCTGATTTCCAAATCTATCCACCGTCCTATCTCTCCAATAATAGAATAGAATAGAATTATTTTATTGATCCCAAACTGGGAAATCGTGGAAGGCACAAAAAGTCAAAAAAGAAATAAGAACACTTTGATTTTGAAACCATTAGCTAATAAATATCAACAACAATGCTTTACCGCAGGTTGATTTGGTTTGCACACACGATGCAGGTTGTGCATATCTCCACAGAGGCAGGTGCAAGCACATCTTTAAATATGGCCTCTGCTTTTCTACATTCAGATTTTTTTTTTTTTTTTTTTGCAATTTCTGTGTCTGGAAAATGAGCAGAGCCACAACCTGTTAGTTATTGGAGCTGCTGTTACCTTATCTGTTGGGTAATTGCCTTTTGGTTTCAGGACGAATGTATTCATAGATTTAAATTTCTTTCTTTTTTAATTTTATTTTGAGCCTTTATTTAGGACAGTGGATGGATAGAATAGGAAATCCAGAGAGAGACACATGGGGAATGACATGCAGGTCGGACTTGAACCCAGGCAGTCCACTTGGAGTACTAAAGCCTCTGTACATGGTGGGAAACCTAACTGCCCTCAGGCCCCCATGTACATTTATCTTGATTAGCCAGGCGCTTCTTGTGAGTTTCTCATGCAGTGTGTTTCTTCAAGTCGTATTCTCCTCACTACGCGGTTAAAAAAAAACCTTAACAAATGTCACTAAAAATATTTCTTGGACTCACCCTCCTCCAGCTTCGCCCCGGAGTAAATCCTCCCTCGACTTTGTTGCAGCAGCATCTCCTTTCTCTCTCATAGAATCCGTCATATTCTGGCAAAAAAAAGTGCATACCTTGTGTCTTTGTTTTGTGGCAGTTGGGCGTAGCGTAGGCAACGAGGATGGTGACAGGTTGGGGAGACCTTGACCCCACGTGTTGTCTGATTGATTGACATCTGGAACGGGGGCCATGGTGATAACCTTCTCTTGTAGCCAGGTTTCAGAAAGACCACTGTCCCGAACTTTGGAAAACTAGAGCCAATCAAACATGGGACATCGTCTCAATTTGTGGGACAAGTGAAAAAAAAAATACTGGGCAGTCCCAAACGAAGTGGGACACCTGGTCACAGGTCCTGATGGATTGATATTTAGCGTTAGTTTATTCAGAGGGTTTGTAGATGTTGTTATGAGGCTCTCTTTTATCTTGGACTGGGCCATGATTAGTACAGTTTAGTTCACATACACACATTTTTTTTGTCATTCTGTTTTGTTTGGTTTTGGTTAGTTCAGTTTTTATTTCCATTTTCGTATAACTTAAGAGAGATTAATTCCAACTCTAGTTTAGTCCTCTTTTTGTTAATATTGATTTGAACAGCACCTAGCAGCTCTGTTTAGTTTGCTTCTCTTTGTTTTGTTGCACAATTCTACTTAGTTTTGTAAAAATAACTTCTGCTTAACTAAATCCATCTGCCTTTATGTCACTTCCTCTTTCCCCCACACGCTGGGGTGTAACAATACTGAGAATTTATTTCCTACTTAGGGAGAGAACAGAGGCAGGAATATCTTCTTTTCTTCCAGCCCTGTTTCAGCTCTTACAGACATATTTTTATAAAAAAAAAAAAAAAAAAACTTGCTCCTGTAACTGTCGCCACCTGCTGCACCTCAGGCTCCTTCTTTGCCTGTTAGTATTTCCTATGATTAAAGAGAGACAGAGAGACTTCTATCCAGCACCTGGTTTGTTTTTGATACCGCAATACCCAGGAGCAGAGCGCAGCTCCGCCGGCAACATCTACACTTTGATTTGGAAAATCAAAGCATAAAGTGAGAAATGGGCACAAGTTCAAACGCTACTTAACTTTTTCATCAACTTTGTTTTATGGATGTGCTGCGTGTATTTCTTCTGCGGGAACAGAGAACGAAATAAGATTGATGTGAGGAGGTGAAAGCAGAGAGGTTCCATATATTTCCAGCGTATTGCTGACACAAGACGATAAATAAGAAAATACATTATTTGAAGGAAGACTGTGCGACATTGTGCACATAAATATAACAGAGAGCCAGTATATCCTCTGTAAACATCCTCTCTGAGTCATGACTCTGACGCTGTCTGTGATGTTGTCTGAGCCGTGTCTACAGCGTGTTTACATGGACGGGACGGCCGGCTCATCCCCTCGAGTATAAAAGCTGTTTAAGTGAGGGACTAGAGAAAAGAAGAATAACATACTGTACTCACTGCTTATTTAAATCACATGTAAGCGCTTTTAGATCACGGTCATTCTGTGTAAATTTCCACGCAATGTGAAGCGCTAACGAGCTAACTAAAGAGCGCTACCATTAGCGCGCTAACACAACAACGCAGCTCGAGACAGGGACAGCTGCTTGCGCTTAGCCCTTAGCGCTTAATTACGGTGTGTTCTCCTTTTGTGTGAACGTGAGGGGATCGGGGGTTGGAGGTGCGTCGCTGTAGGAGAGCGGAGGCTTCGAGCGTGGCGGAGGAGCAGTTTGTTTTGGTTTCACGCTGTGGTGCTCGAGGGGCAGACACCGACTGGATCGAGAAGTCGCACGTTCTTCCTTTAAAGCTCCCGTGAGAAACTCTCGGCTCAGTGTTGATTTTTTTGCGCCCCCTGTTGTCAAAGCAGGGCTATTGATCTCGCTGCTGATTCGTCTCGTCTAGTACATGTGTTGATAACATTTTCTTACCAAAAAATCACATCCCTCTTTATTTAAAATGTTTAATGTGCAAACTTACAATGACTCTTTTTGAAGGCTGTTTCAGCAGCATGTTGTTAAACGCCTCACCTGACAATGACCCCGCGACAAAGGTGACCTGCATATAAAATAACTACTGTATATAGAAAAGGATAAATCTTCTCCCTGATGGTTTTTTAAAGTCATATCATAAATCAGTATTCATTTCGGTTAGCTGGTTGTCACCAGCTAAAATCTCTTCACAGGAGCTTTAAGTGTTTGTAACCATGCATTAAAAAACGGAAGTAATAAAGTAAAACCATATTTGTACTTGATAAATGTTTTAATAAAAGTTAAAATGATCTGAATATTTCCATGATATATAAGTTTTTTAAAAAAAAAGAATAATGCACCTGTTGCCACATTTTAGCATCCAGCCCTCGGCAACAAAGTGTTTTAAGGCCTTTAATACAACTTGTCATTTTTGTATTTACTCTCTCAACATCAGTTCTACATCAAGGTGCACTAAACTGCTTCCCATTGGCCCGTCAGGCCCTCAGCAGAGCCTCTACCGAGAAAGGTAATGGCCTCACAGCTGGAGTCCTGACTGAGCTGCCATGAGGGCTCTTGACAGAGTCGGCATGAGCGCCTGTGTGGTTGTCAGCAGACCAGCATTTAGTCGTCAGGGGTCTGGGATCAAAAGTCCTGCTGGGTGCGGTGACGTCCAGCCCGCCCATGATACCCTGATCCGATCCAGAAATAGAGCGTGTGATGACCGAGGAGCCATTCGAGTTCATCATTTCAGGTGCATTTGAGGCGCTTTTGGCGAGGTCTGGACACGACGGAGTGCTGCCGTGATGTCCGAGTCTTTGCTGCGACGGTTCAGGCATCGGCTCTGGTTGCTCTTTTTTCTCGCATCCCTTCCGGCTCCTCTCCCCGTCCTCTCCGTCTCGCGTTTGCTCCGATTTGTGACGTGAAAAGTCACAGTCTGTTGGAGATCTGCTCTTCAGCTGGAAGAACTGATAAAACTGAAAGTCACACTCGTACAGAGGTTTGTATTTATACACAGGCACATAAGCGGACGCCCCTGCAGCGCCGGGGTCCTTGTTGAGAAGGCAGCAGTGCAGGTTAGGCGTGGAGGGTAAAGGTGGAGGGTGCAGCACGGGGACGAGGGCGGAGGAGGACGAGGAGAAGGAGAGGTCGCTCTGCAGCTCCCTCTGCCTCAGCTCCCGCTCCAGCATCACGTTCTCCAGCTCCTTGTCGGCGAAGGCTCTCCTCTTCCTCATGCGGGCGCTGATGGAGGGACAGGCGAAGTGTGTCTGCTCCCGCTGCGTCTGCTTCGACCAGCAGGGGGCGTCGTCCTCCGGCGGCCCCGTCTGTTTGAGCCCTGCGTTGAGAGCAAAAAGCCACGTGAGGCTGTTTCACTTTAATAACAATTCAGTCGTGAATAATGAAGTTGTCCCGACCGATTAATTGTTGTGTTTGTGTCTGAGTACTTTGTTCTTTATTGTTTTAATGATGCACTTGGTTAGCGGCGTCAGTTTCGCTTTACTGAGAGCACAGAGAGGCTGGTGGGGCCATAAAGAAGACAAAGCCTCCAGCAAGACTTGACTGCATGCCAGCAGGTATTAATACACATGCACTGTATTATAATAATGGCCTGTTGATGTGGAATAATGACGCCACAGTGATCGGGTTTATTTGGATAGATTAGGTGTGTAAATCTGTCTAATAATGACATCCAAGAAAGAGCAGCTGCACTTAGAACGAGGGCATTTTAAAAAGATTTAAGAGCATACACCTGTGTGATGAATGTACTTATAACACACACAAGTCCTCACAAAGTCAACCCTTTCTTTTCCGCTTACACTTGGTGTTTGGTTAGAGTGGACAACATGTTATGGATACTAATCGAGGTAAAGCTCAAGTGAATGAATGTCCTACAAACATTTGAAAATGATCTGATCAACGTAGATTATCTTGAACTTAACTTCTCTAATTCTCTAAGACATGGTTAACTGGAGGGTGGTTGTCGACAGGGCGTTGATTGCAAAGCGATTAAGGCCCGAAACAAACGCATGTTTTTAAGTCGCCTGCTATTTTGTCCCTCAAGGCGCACCGTAGTTAATCAACGCAGAGCCTCCCTGTAGTCACCGTGATGGAAAAGAATGACCCTGCTGCGTCTTTGAACGGCTCATTTCAAACTCCCGGACAGCTCAAAAAGTCATATTCACCTCGTGACATCATTTCATTTTTTTGCCGTTCCCTGTTGCTTTTCGATGACAGAGTTATTTTTTTCCGTAGTTAAAGTTGTGACCTTCCATCTACCGGGAGTTCCTTGTCTTATTTCAAAAAAGGTTTGTTTTCTAACAGGGAGTCAAGTGTCCTTAGCTCAATATAGACCAATATTTAAAATAAAAAGTCTCACAAAAACTGTTCTTGAATGTAAAAATAATGGAATTCCAAATATGTGATTTAAAAATTAGATTAATCACGATTAACTATTGAAATTGATGATTTGACAGCCTTGGCATTGAGATTTCGTTTATCACAGCTCATCTTTTGCACGGTGGGACTTTGGTTGGGAACCGTAAGCTTGCCAGTTCAAGTCCCAGTATGGACCTAGTATGGAATTAGGACTGGTTACTGGAGAGGTGCCACTTCAGTTCGTGGGCACTGAACCCTCAAATGCTCAGGCTGGTGTGTGTGTGTGTGTGTGTGTGTGTGTGTGTGTGTGAGTGTGTGAGTGTGTGTGTGTGAGTGTGTGTGTGTGTGTGTGTGTGTGTGTGTGTGTGTGTGTGTGTGTGTGTGTGTGTCCGCACTCAGGACCACTCATGACACGCACTAATGGAGCAATGTCTATTTGTGCATGTGCTTGTATTTATGGCCCATCTATTTATGTGTGTGAGTGTATGTGTGTGTGAGTGTGTGTGTGTGTGAGTGTGTGTGTGAGTGTGTGTGTGTAACAGTTCTCTAAATAACAGAGTGAAAAGTTGGATTTTCCTCCACAATAACTAAAGAATATATAGTAATAAAAAAAGTGTGACCGGTCATTAAGCCGTCGATATCTTCACTTTCACCTACTAAAAATAATAAAGAAAATAAATAAATAATAATAGCAGACTTTGATCTTTTGATCTTGATCTTAAATTTTTCTATTTTTTTATTTTTTGTATAAATGAAGTATATATATATATAGTAGTATATATAATATTATGTTGTATATATTGTTATTGTAACATTTCTATTTAAAGGTGCACTATGTCGTTTTGGTAGAGAAATGTGAAAGTTGGAGAAGTGTACAGATTCTGTGGTATAGCTTCATAACTCTAAACACAAACTGTCCTCAGAGGAACATTTGGTCCCTGTAACACTGTTTGAAGATAAAATGCTACGTGAGAAGTTATGGTGGTGGGTCCACAACAGTGACACCGTAACTCTCCTGGTAGCTTTTTCACTCCAAACAGTGTTAAGGGATCCATTTGTTTTCTTTGAGTAAAGTTTGTGGATTTAGTTCAGAAAATACAGCATAGAATTGTTTCACTTCTCCAACTTTCAAATTTCACTAACAAAAACTCCATAGTGCACCTTTAAACTTTATAATAATAGTTAATAATACTTGTAGTTTTTGTTTTTTTGTTTACATGTGCAATCGTATTATTTTTCATTTGAACATTTCTTTTATAATAAATCATCACAAACACCAGTCTGGACTAAGCTCTCAGTGCACACAGAGTTAAACAGGCAGTGATCCTGCATGAATTCTGATGAACTCAATGAATTTAAACCAATAAAGCAAAAAACAAAAAAACAGAGAAACGGTAAGCCCTTTCTCTCCCCCGTCTTGGAGAGAAGCAGACAGTTAATGAGGGAGGAGAAGAGAAGTCATCTTTACCCTGCAGGAGGCTCTCAGTCAGGCTGCTCGGCTCGGCTGCTCGGCTGTAACGCTGATACGCCGTCCTCCTCAACGGAGCTGCACACCTGACCCCCCTCTTACCCTGCAGGAAACACGGGAACAGGAGTCACACATTCAGACACAAGCATATTATTACTGAGTCTGTGACCCGAGGGTAATTAAAGAGAATTAAAACATTACGTAAGAGGCGGGTGTAATGTAATGTTGAAGAAAGAGAGATATTGACCCTGCAGAAATATTACAGCAACTAAATGTCTGTCAGTTTGTATAGAGACCTGTATGAACACCTAAATAATAATAATAATAATACTACTATGTAATAATAATACATAAGACTTTTAAAGCAGTTCTCAAAGATGCTTAACAAAGAATAACAACCTTGTGGTTTTTCTCTATTTGCTATTTTAGTGTTTTTTTTTAATATTCAAAAATATCCAGTCAACAAAAGTCTCCTGTAATATGAACTGAAATATGCTTCATTGATAAAACTTTTTATTAAACAATTTCACATTTAGCCTTTTGTATTACACACACACACACAACACAGATTAAAATAGATTTTATAAGTGCAAATCAAACACAATTTAAAAACATTCTCTAGAGGGATGTTCAAAGTTGAATTTCCCTATTTTCTTTATATTCTTTGTGTTTGTGACTTCCTTATTTAATCAAATTTAATCCAATCCATTATTTGAAATAAAACCTAAACCCTTCTCCAAAGTAAGTACAAACCATCAAATACTTGGTCAGTTTGTACCTTTAAAAACAATTATTATTTTGAATGTCAATGTGAAAACACTGTGTAAGCTTTAGCCTACTTCTTCACCCTATTCAAAAACCAATCCAGCTTCCTTCAGTTCTTTCTGTTTCAGGCCATGAGAAGGTCACACATGTTGAAGATTTGAATAATGGGAAAAAATTGCAAATTTAACTTTGCATGTTTTTTTTTTTCAGTGTAAATTTTGTAAAAGTGTAAATATTTATCTGACATATTCTTCATACTGCAGCTCAAGAAAATCGTGTAGCCTCTGTAATCCTTTATAATTTACATATTTTACTTTATGCAGTGTTTAATTATTATTTAAAAAACCACGTGTCCCTCTGCAGTACAGTGCTTCCGATATTGTTTAGCTGTTTAACATCAGACACATACAGAGCCAATGCCTTGAATATTGGGAGTGGGTTTGACACTGTACTGTCCCTCTGCAGTCCCATTTGGCCCTGCATGTTCATATTGTGCTCTGCCATCTCTGGATATCAGCGGTCAGAGGTCATTTATCTCAGATTAGTCTCCTTAATCCCCCCCCCCCTCACTGACCTGCCCCAGTGCTCTCCTCACCTCCGCGGCTTGCTGCCTCCTCAGCGCGACCTGCGCAGCCATGACGCGCTGCCGCTCCACCACCAGCAGGCAGCAGGCGCAGCGACAGTCCCTCCACCGGCAGAAGCGTTTGTGGCCTTTCAGGCACGACACCACGCCGTGGTTCCGACAGCGCGCGCATTTGGGGCTCCGGGTCATCTTGTGTGGCTTCTGCTGATGGCGCTCTGAAGACAGGGTCACTTTATTCTCCCCTTGTTCCCCGCGGCAGCCGAGCTGACCGGCGCATCCGTCAGGACTTGTCACGTCAATAACTTCTTCTGATTTGACTACATCAAGTGTCGCCGTGGTGTGCAGCTGCAGGCCTCCTCCTTCCAGCTCAGAGGACATCAATTCCACCTTTTTTTATCCTCAATGCATCGAGCAGACTTCACGCAAAATGATGCAAATAATTTTACTCAAGATATAATGAATCAAACACGAAACTGGAAGTTAGTTATACTCACTGAAAAATCGGAATCATTAGAAGCCAGGAAGCAGTTTTTGGTGTTGTTTTACGCACGCAATTGCACACAGAGAGAAATTAAGAATGAAGAAATATAATTCAACTAACAGTGCTGGACCTGCAACACAACACAGGCCCTCAGAATAGAATAACTCAGCTTCCATCAGACTCAAATTAAAACATTAAGATTGTGATTCCAGGCTTGGTGATACCTCTGTGTAACAACTTTCTATAGCACACTAATTCCTATTGAACGCCACGCCGTGAGGTGTACAGTCCTGCCTCCTCCTCCTCCTCCTGCTGCTGCGGCTTCATGACAGAGTTTTCAGGGTGGAAACTTTTGCAGCCTACCGCCAGACGTTTGAAATGTTCAGCATCTCTCAGCTGCTCTCTGACGCTGTTTTCCAGGACAAGCCGAGAGTGAGACCGCGGGCCACAATGCCGGGGCTTCTGGCGCGGGACTTTGGGGAAGCCCGTTTTTGCAGCTTAAGGAACTCCCCTCAGACTATAAAGTCCAATACCTGCCCTGCCCGGCCCTGCACTGCCCACCTTCCGAGAAGTTCTCATCTTTCAACTTCGATGTGGGATCTTTGCCAAACCCACAACGACACTTATTCTTGTTCACTTTATTCACTTGTTTCCACAAACACGGAATTTGATTTAATTTTTTAGGTGCAAAAAATAATTAACATTGAATTACAATTTAAAAAAAAAAAGAATACAGGCTAGTAAACAGCAGTACTCCTACAGCCAAAGGACTTAAATAGAATATCAAACGCATGGAGCTGTTTAGATGATTGTGAGTGCAAATATCTTAAAGTTTAAAATCACACACATCGAGCAGTGTAACCAGGAAATACTGAAGTCCAGTGTGTCTGAATGTTAAACATAATTGTGGATAAAAAAAAAGGAGAAATAAAAGTTTGTCAGAAAGTTTTTACTATGTAAATTGAAGATTGATGACGAATGATAAAAATATACAGCAGCACAGATTGTTAGGAGTGCATCCATTATTTTTATAAAATTCAAAATAAGAATCATTATAATAAGAGTTATAATATATACAATGAGAGAGAGCAGAGTGTTGAATCTTTAAAACATACACTTCGGTTATGTGTCCGTGAGTGTGCATGTGTGTGTGAGCTGTGTGTTTAACCAGACTGTTACAATATGGACTAATTACGCACGCGCCTCGGGGAGAGAAGGCTAGAGGGGGGGAGAGATAGAAAAGCAGACAGAGAGAGGGAGAGAAAGTCACATTTTCATATTACCTCTGAGTAATCTTCACACTCATATTTATTCATAATTCTGTTTAATAATTCAACGATTTAATGGCTCTTGTGATGCTTCTAGTGTCACCATTTCTGCTCCTAAAACGGAATAATCCAAACCATTAAAATACATAAATATTCACTTTGGAGAGCCTGTGTAGAGAAGTGTGTCTGGCATCAGTGTAAAAAAGGTTAACTTATTGTTATAATCAGCTTGTGTTTGATTTTAAACTAATGTCAAGTGAATCGTAGTGTGGCCAAAAATGGAAGAATTCTGTTTCTGATACTAATTACAGGTGTGTTTATTGGAATACAGGTCCAGTGCTGTTGCCCTTGGTTGTCATGTACATTTAGCATGCAGTGCTTTTTATTTGAAGTTGGTGATTTTCTGCACTTAGCTCCTCAGCAGCACACACTTAATGCTAATGCAGAGAAGTGTGTGAAGAGAAGAGCTGTTTCCTTCAAAGCTGCACTGAGATGGTATGAAAAGTGCTCTCCCTACTGGTGCAAATCTGTAATTACACCCAGGGCAGTTCCTCTACAGAACCATACCTTAATGAACTGATCCCCGTCTCATCAGTTTCCTATTATCTGACTAATTATCAGTGTTGATCCTCAGGAATCTAATAATATGGATCTACAGCATCTAACTGTTTGACTAATTATCACAATTATCTCTTTATGTATGACTGTACAAAAGGAGCTAAAGAGATAATGTGCACATGCTTTCTGCACAGAGCACTGTGTGTCTATAAAAAGCCGTAGCAATTACTTTAGTAATATGCAAATAGGAAAAATCTTTCAAAGGAAGTGATTTCATTTCTGATGCTTTTTATATATTCATCGGCCACATTCCATCAAGGTGAGGCTTAGTTCCTGTTTTTGAGCTAGAAAACATATTTATACCTGCATACATGAATCTTACAGGGTGAATATATTGTATCTGAAAAGATCAGCAACCAGTATTCCCTTTATTTGTGAATCACAAGGTTAAGAAAACTGCTGATGCAATTAGAAGTGAAGTAATGTTGAGCAGAAACTTTTCAATGTTGTTTAAAGTAGTTTGCTCTGTGCACTGTGTTTCGTGTACGTGTTGTTCTTCGGTTGGTATCGTCTATTGGACAGACACGGTGCTGTGAAACGGAACTTCCCCATGGGGACAATAAAGTCTAAAGTCTAAAAACATTTATGTTATGTGTCTAAAGACTCTGACTTTCACTGAAGTATAAGCTTTAGATAATGTGTGTTTGCTCCCTCTTGTAGAGTCAAGACTCTTCCAGGGAATGGACACACAGATGATATGCTGGTAAAGTTTCAACAGGGTCTCATGATTTATTGAGTTGAACTGAATCTGTACACAAATCAATTCAATAAGTAAACATGGAGCTTTATTCCAGACAGAATGAATGACCCCTGATTATTTCGTTGACTGAATGTGTGTCTTATCTTTGATGTTGCAAAAGAAACTTGCCATGATCCAAAAAAACATTTTCTTGACTTCATCACCCAGTAAAATATCGTAAACACCCCCTCCTCCACCATCACCATCACCGTCATATGTGTAGCATCTGAGGGGCTCAGCTGGCATTATCTCCTCCACCTTTGGTCTTGATCCTGTGTTCAACCGTGAGCAGAAGTGCCCAGCGTGGAGACTTCAGCTCGTTAAGGGTTAAAAGTCAGATCTTGAAGGTTTAGGGGAGAAGCCAGAGCCAACTGAGCCCTAATATATGATCATTAAACTCATGCAAACAACCATAAAACTAAAAGAAAAGCAGTCCTGTGATGTGTTCAATGAAGAATACTGTATTAACCGGATGTCTGCCGCAGTTTTGGTTTTGGAAGGATTAAAGAAAAATCAAGTGGTAAAAGATCATCTTCTGATGTCTTTGAATCTATCCGCTCTTTTCAACATGCCAAAGGTGAAATTAAAGAATCAAGACGATCTTTAAATCTCTCTACAGGATAAGAGTTCATATCAATACTGAACAACGTCATCCTGCAGTATTTATAGAAAGAGCATTGTTGGGGAAAGCAAAGGACCAGTGCAGAGGACAGTGCTGCACATTATACTGCAGCCACAGTGACCTTACATGTATCAAAGGGACACACTCAAAGGAAGCAATGTAGTCCATATCAAAGGGAGCTTTCCTCCCGGGACTCAGGACCCAGGAGCGTTGCTAATAACCGCACGGCAAGTGCTTTGACAACACAGAAGAAAACATAAAAACAATACATAAGAACCCAAATCACAACAGAAAATCATGACGACAACGCAAACAATGTCTGATGATATAGGTCATATATATAATTTAATGCAGTAGATAACTTATATATTACTCCTTTAAGAAAATAAAAATGTAAAAAAAAAAACTATAATTAAGTAAAAACAAAGGGAAAATATAGTTTTTTCTACAGTGTTCATCTTTTAAACCTCCTGATTTTTCAACAGGAAAATATTGTGTTTATTTTGAAGTAAACCCAACTTCATCAGATAGAAGACAAGATGAGGTTCCACAACTGTTGTTCACTTCTTTGCACCACTCGTATCAGTCAGGCGTTAGTACTGCTAGTCTGCTACCTTTGCTGAGAACAGTTAGCATTATTTTCACGCCAACAAAGACTTCACATATCAGAAAAACAAAACATAAACACAGGTTGTGCAAGGTTTGAAGCACACCACAGAAGCTCTCAATTTTCAGTGGAGATCGGTCTACAAATGGGAGAGAAAAAAAACAACCAGAAATTGTTCCCGCTGCTCGGTGCATAATGTTTGGGTCACGCGTGGTGTTGAGCACATTATGTTCATGGGGAAACCAGGTAAGTACTCCTCTTTATTAAAAGCATCATCTCTGCTGCTGCCCGTGTTGGAGTGCATCTCTGAGCCCCCTCGACTCGCCGACAAAATTGACTGTCATCAGCAGTGACATGTCGCTCTGGCATTCCCGTCACACGCTCACCTCTTTCCCCCCCCCGCTCTCTCTCTCTCTCCTCCACGTCCTGCGGTTGTTCTGAGAGTCGCGCCCTTCTTCTTCCATTTTCAGAGCAGAGATGGAGTTTGACAGACTCCTCTGCTTGCCACCATTCGGCCTGCTGCCGGCGTGTCTTTCTCCATCAGCCTCTTCCCCTTTTATGACTGACTGCCTCAATCAACTTTTAAAGGAACAAACAAAACACAAAAAAGGCAGAAAGCGAAGTTGCACTCAAGGACGAGAGCTCCTGGAACCAACTTTTTGTTCTGTGCTGAAGTTTGGAAGAAGAAGAAGAAGAAGAAAAAAAAAACAGAGGAGTTAGGAGGCAAAACCCTGAGCTGAATGTCAATTAACTTCAAAGAGAGAAAATAAAGAAGACTCTGGGCTATGTTTCACGCTGCTTTTACACAAAAGCTTCAGCACCTTTATCCACCTTCTCCCAAAGAGCCCGAGACACCTGAGCACTTATCAGCGTAAGGCAGGGGCCGTTAAGCTGACAGTTTTTCAGACGGGAGGTTAAACCTGCACCTTGGAGAGTACGTGACTTTGTCAAGCCTGTTAAGAGGGAACAAACGCTCGCTTAAATAAATGCACTCATAACCCCATCATATTAGACACAATCAGGTTCTGTTTGGGGATTTTTTTTACATATGCAGCCGCACGGCAGTCAAAGTGTCGCTGTATACAACACAAACTCTGCTAAAACACGAAAATCACCCACTTTAAATCGTCCCAATAAGATTATTATTATTTTTTTTTTTTAAAAACATATTCAACTTTGGCAGCAGATGAAAAAGATGTGATATGAACCTCGGGCTTTACTCTTTATGAGAGCTGCCAAGTGTCGAGCTTTGCTGAAAATGCTGAGAGAAAAAAATGTAGCTTTTTTTTTTTTTGCTCTTTCCTTTCGGTTTAGTGGGCTTGTGGTCAAGGAGTGTACCTGAAGGCAGCATTTTTGAAACGAGAGCACAGTGACCTGGCATCACCATTAGAGTCACTTTTAGTGGGATCCTTTCCAAAAGCCTGCTGAGTGCTCAAAGAACCCTTTTTCACAGCATCATCGCTGTATGTTGCGACTTTATTGTGGTATTTTTCTTCCACTTTTTCCTCTGTATTTCTTCTTTCTTGCCCTCTACATCCCTGTTATCTTATTACTACATTCTCATGTGTTATTTATAATGGACAGATGTAGCATGCATGATGACCAATGGGTCTACTTCAGCATATTTGACGGCCGAAGATAAGTACTTCCAGAGTTGAGTGCAAGACTAAATATTGGTGAATTAGTCCAAAAAAAAAAATTCTGATTATGTCCAGACATGTTTATTTACATATTCCTTTGGCGTTTGACTTGTTATTTTATCGTCAAAATCAGTCAGAGTGAATTAAACTGGCTGTAAAGTCTGAGTTTCTAAGGGCTAAAGCGGCGCCACAGGTGTCACACTTTGTCCCTCATGTCTTCCTTCCACTTTTAGTTTTCCACTTCTCAGAGTTCCCAGCCGTTCTCCACCAGATGTGCCCTCTGTCTTTTCCTTTTCTCTCCATCTACACATCTGTTCTCTGTTTGAATCATCTCATCAGCGTCCTGCCATGCTCCGCCCACTTGCTCACCTTTTACGGGACTCTTTCCTTCATTTTGTGTCTAGTTCATTTTCCTCACTCTGCCTGGATGCTCTCTGGAAGAATAGCTTTGTGTTTTGCCGGGTTTTTTTTTTTTTTTTACATTACGTGTTGTACCTGCCTTCCTTGATTCTTGTATATCATCTGTTCATAATACATTTCATCATCTGAGCTTGTATGCGTCCTACCTTTGTGACTTTTCTTCACATCTTGGTAAAATAAAAAAAAAGACACACATCCCTAAGTGGGTGCTGGATCCCAAAATGAATGTGTTTGAAGAATCAAAAAAGATAAGCACACCAAGGAGCTTTATTAACAACCTGCCAGCTGATTATAAAGTCAGACAGTCGTGTTAATGGACATTCTGAGGCTTTGTTGTTCTGGCTACAAACAGATGTGTGAAGTAAGTTTCAGTTTGGAATGAGTCACTCACAGTATGAGGAAAGAACATAGGTTTTTGGCTTTTATCTGTGTGTGTTTGTGTGTCTCTCTTTTGGTTGGACTTTGGCTATTGCTGTGGCCATGGTTACACATGCATCTCCATGATGTGATGCTTGATGACCTGAAGAAAATCCTTCAGGAGCCAGAAGTTCCCTCCTCACGGTCCATTAGAGGCGACACTTTGTGCTGTTGGCTTCAACATCTCGCTCTGCCCTGAAGTCCATCCTGTCCTTTGTTCTTACTGCATTCTTTTCATGCATTTTCTTTGTTTTCTCCCTCTTCTTTCCAGTTCTATTGTCACATTATCATAACTTGATTCAGGTTTAATTGTTAAGTTAAAGAGAGAGAAAATATTGTATAAGCGATTCTACTTGACAGCCCCAATTTCTTCAAACCACTAAGCTAACTTTAAGTAAAAAGAATAATAAAAGGTGGCATTTCACAATAACAGGAGGTCAGCCAGTAAACAAAATAATCCTGATTTATTCTATAGTGCAAATTTGAGTTTTATAAATGAAAGGGCTTTGACGTTAGTTGAGAATATTTGTGTTCAGGTCATCCTCCATCTGCCATTTTATTAAATCCGGTGTATTTCGCTCTTGTCAGAATAAATCACAGCACTGCTTAGGTGCTGTTTACTGCGCTCAAATTGACGGAAATGGCACTAATCAAATTTGACGGGTTTGTCACGATCTCATGAGCATAAATGAAGAGCAATGAGGCAGGGAAAATGAACTGACCGAGAGGAAAACGCTCAGTTTGAAACTCGTAGTAAATCATGAAATTCTCCGTTCTCGTGTGTGTTTTGCGATACACCAACAGATCAGACTTCACCCTTTAAAGGTGACTTCTTTTTTCCCCCCCCCGAGCACAAACAAAGCTCCCCCGTGGACCGTCGATGATCAGGAGACATGCAACATCACACAAACTCACACAAACTGGATCAATGTTCTATTTAACACGTCTGGTTTCGGGCCGAATCGATGCAGGACAGGTGATCTCTGACCTGCACACAGCCGTCTGTTATCTCTGCCGGATGACTTTAACCCTGTCTTTGCAATTTTTATCTCACGCTGATCCTGAAGTCTGCACCCTGGGATGTTTGGTGTCCCTGCGAAGACTATTGATTTTTGTCTTTTTCAGGTTCAGTATAATGAGAGCTTTTAAATAATGCACACACAGCAGCGCCATCTACACATAGCATCTCGTGCCAGCTCTGCCCCTTTATTATTATTATTTTTCTCTCTCCCCGCCTCTCTCCCTCTCTCATTATCACCCCCTTCTCCCCCCCCCTCCTGTCCACAACAGCAGAGCATCCACAGAGGTAGAGGATGAGGAAGGCTGCCCCTGCCACACTCCCCCTTCTTTCCAATCTCAAAACCCTCTGATCCGTTGTCTTCCTGAGTGGCGTGAGATTCAAAGACGCTCCTTACTCCCAGAGATGATGATGATGATGATACCCGCGCTGCGATAACAGCAACGCTCGAGCTTCCCCAATTTAAACATCTCCCTCCGCCTCTCCCGTATCAGGTTGGATCGGTTTCTGCAGGTTTATTGGCTCTTTTGTCTCTCAGGATGTCTCGAGCGATCGCAGTGCAGGTGTGCTTTTATGAATGGCAGGCAATATCCCCCCCGAGACACAAAGCCAAGCGCTCCGTGTTGTGTCATTACTGTAGTGTAATGAGAGTCCTGATGAATAAGCGCTCCCTTAAAGAGCATTTCATAAAACACACCTTAGCTAAAAAAAAAAAAAAAAAAAAAAATGGATTAACTGATTAAACATAACGAGAGTTTTCTTGCTTACCTTGCAGTTTTTTTATGTAAGAGAGGTGCCCACTTTTAGACAGTGCTCCATTAGTGCCAAAATTGTTTTTCTGGCAAATCATTTGTCCGTGGAAATGCAACTTTGACATGTTCATTCTCGAACGTCTGTGAACTTTCAATAATTAGGGCCCGAGCACGAACCGTGATTTTGATTGTTTCGGTTGTTCTCATGGGTTGTTATGAATGTTATATTTGACTGTTGTGTTGCCTATACATCTCTCTTTAAACACATTTGTATGGGGGTAAGCTGACTAGATTTAGCTAACTTATTAAGATTATTCAAACTTTGGGGGGGACAGGGGTCGTCGGTAGCAGAGAGAAGTCCTATGATTCCCCCCCCCCCCGCCTTGATGTTATCTTTTGTTATTGTTTCGATTGAGAGCCCCCTGGTGGCGGAATTAACATACTGTGCCTTTAAGACAGAGAGAACACATGCTGTTTACTCAAATCAGGAGGACATTTCTAATCACACCGTCATTCATCAAATCTGGACGTTTTAAATAACAGACAACAAAACGGGATAACATCCATCCTGACACATTAGCGTGACATATTACAAAACAACAAAACCATTTAAGTACGCTCAAGCTGAAATGACAAGGACACGTTTCTTTGACAAATGTTCAGTTGCCATAGACGGAGAACATTTTACACATGCCACATATGGGACCTCATTTTATGGAGCCTGACAAAATAAAAATTCCAATCTTATGCAGACGCATCTTGCTGAAGAGTTCAAAGACATCTCCTCTGTGTCACTTAAAATAACAAAAGCAGCTCTGGATTTCTCAGTACGCGCTATAAGTTATTTGCGAGTCATGAACTTTTGCTTTCTGTGGAGGCGCTGAGGTCTCTGTCAGATCGAGCCGAGGCCTCTGAAAGATGCTTTGCCATGCAAATCACATCATTATGACAAAATACGAGATTATTCTTGGATGTCTGTCGACACCGGGGAGCTGCATTTAATAGCGTCTAATGTCGGTTTTTTTTTTCTCTCTGGCGGGATGCACAAACATCACAACTACACAAAATCTAATGAAGATAATCACGGCTCGCCTCAGAACTGGAAACGTCGGCACAACACATCAAAGATATTCACAAACAGATTGCCTTGATGCATTTCTGCTCTGAAGACGTCTTCAGATACTAATTAGAGGATATTAATTGACATTTGGCTTTGAGTCTCTTCTGACGAGGAAGCAGGTAGTGTGAGGAGAGATGGTTTGCGCATGAGTGGAGGCTGATTGCGAGCCTACTTTCACACTCTTGTGTGTTTGATCGTGAATTGGCGTCGGAGGGGAAGCAAAGGGTTGAGTTTCTGTGCACATGCAGGGACGACTTCAGCGCCCGCTCTCGCCGCTTCTTCCTCGAAATAGTATGTCCTCGTCTCTGCTCGGCGCTGACTGGCTGTGACAGCTCGGGAGAATGTATGGAGAACAGTCGCTGGGGGTACATTATAGCCGCTCTCACGCTTCACTGTTTCTTCCATTAAATCTACTCATGAATCAAATTAGCCTTCTTTTCCTCGCCTGTCACTTCTTTTTTTTTTTTTTTCTTCGAAGCCCAGCGAAAGGAGCCTGCCCCGTACTGTGGCCCCCGATAAATGCAATGATGGAAGGAATAAATGGAGTTTTACATAAATGGAATAAATAATAATAGCGGTGATATTTGGTGGAGGGAAGTGCAGCCTAATCAGCGTCTACTGTTGCCGCCGCGGAAGGCATTAGCATACAGAAATATGCTTTTCCACTTTATTGGGTCCTAATTGTTGATTTCACTGACTGGATGGTTGCTTCCCCCCCCTGGATAATGATGCCATACCATCCTCCATATGGGAAGAGTAAGTGAGAGATAGAGCCAGAATGGAAAACTCCACCCCCCCCCCCCCCCCCCCCCCCCACTGTTTTTTTGACAGCTCAAAAAAACAACGTGTATCCCGTCTCCAGAGAGAGCGAGCGGGAGAGGGGAGAGACGAAATTGAATAAATATGGTGTAAGACGAAGAGGATTGGACATCACAGGTTTTTTACTTTGAAGCTGGAATTCTTCCAACTTCAAAAGAAATGAGGTAATAAATATATGATAGGTGTCAACTGAGTCAAAACAACGCTGTATGCACTCGCGCAACAAAGAGAGCCAACTGAGGCTGTAATGCATCTTTTATAGGATTCAGTCTAAAGATTCTCTTTACCTCTTATCCTGAGCGCCCGTCTTTGTCTAGAGATGTTATGAACCGTGTTTGAGGTACTGATTTTCAACCTTTTTTTCATGTCAACGATGAAGCAGTCTGGCTGATTACTTCTCTCTGTAAGTAACTTAAAGCTCTTGTGAGGAACTTTGGGTTTGTGTCAATTTGAGCGGCCGCTGGAGATAAAGCCGTCCTTCTTATCGCTGCTGATTTTGTCCGGTACATACCTAAGTACAATTTCTAACAATAAACCTCATCAATATTTTATATCCACACTTTGAATCTCTGGCCTCAAAAAAAATTAAATATGTTTGTTTCCACAGCACGCTGTTGATCGCCTCGTCTGACACCTACCCTGCCGCAGCCGTTTTAGGCATTAGAGATTATTATGTAGAAATAATCAACCTTTATGCTGATGGTTTTTCTTGGTTTTTTAGGTAATAAAGGTGGCATCAAAATTGATTTCAGTCTGTTTTTATAACCAGCTGAAAACTCATCACAGGAGCTTCAAGTGGCTCCCTGCATGAAGCAACAAATCTGAGAGAAGTCAACTTTGACAAGGTGTCATTACTGTCCATTACTTTGAAGACACATTGACACAAAATCAACACAAGCTAGAAAAAAAAAAAACATGTAGTTGAGCAACTCTGAGGTGCAGGGGCTGTAGAGATTCATGCCACATTACCCCACATTGAACTGTCCTCTGCACCGGCAGTCTGCCCTACCTGCAAAAGTCAAACACAGGCCTGAAAACTGCAAGACTGCAGAATATATTATGATTTGGAGTTAAATAAGTGCTTTGTAATGTTGGGCTTAATTGGAAAAAGTTTGCACCATGCATAAAAGCAGAAAAATCTATTTTCCTCTAATCAAAGGAATGCACACAAACAGCTGTGTTTGTTATATAAACTGAAAGGTGTTTCCTATAAGATACTGAACTCCAGATTGTGAATGAGTATGAATGGGATTAGTTAACGAATTAATACTAATGTACACTTTCACACTCTGCCATCAGGGTGTGAATGGGTGAATGTGACATGCGATGTAAAAAGCACTTGCAGTCAGAAGCTGGGATGCACCAATGCATCATTTCACATTGGGTCGATTCTCGCCATTCTGACAGACACTGGACATCGTCAAAGACAGTGGCATGCACCAATGCCAGTAGTGGATGTCTATCTGTTTTGATGTACCAATTTAGTTGTGGCCTCTAGTACACCGAACTACTGATTCAAACATAAGAGAAAATGTTTGAATTATTGAAGTCTCACACCAAACGAAGTAATCAACAATCAGCTGAATTTTTATATTAAGCATCGGTATTGGCCATGATTTCCACAACCGGTGCATCTTTAGTCAGAAGACTTTTAAAGCGTTATACCAGCTCAAGTCCATTTACAACCTTTATTAATCCCAATGGAAATTCTGGAGCCACTGAGATCTCTTGTTAAAACATCTTACAGCAAACTGAAGTGAGAGTGAGGTGGTGCAACAACCTGATGGACTGATGCGTCGTAGTCAAAGAGTGACTGAAACGAGGCTGAATGAAAAACATGGTGCAGGGAAAAGCGGGTCATTAGCAGTTTACAGCTGCATGCTATACCTCACATTTGCCTCAAAGCTAAAATGTTTGCTGCTTTTACTTCCCGCTCCCGTGACCCTCCCCTTACCTCATGTACCTCATGGCCAGGCAGTCAGGGGCCTGTGATGGATCCTGGTTTAAAGACGTCAAATCTCTTGCTGAGAGTTGGATTATGTGGGATGATCCAGGTTCTGAAAAATAAAAAGGAACTATATTTCATCAGTTTCATAATGTTTGAAGTAGTGCAGTCGAACTTTATTGATCTTTCAGGACTCTTAAACCACCTTAAAAGTGAATACTTCAATCAAAAGGTGAAGATCAAACACAATTTATATTCCATACTTGTTCCTACTTGCTCAGTTCTCACACAATCATTAGGTTGCTTTAACAACAGACTGAATTCTATATTAATCCAGAATAATAAAATAACTTGTCAATGTCTTGCCAATGTTTATTTTTAATAAAGTGAAAAATCAGCCCTGCAGGTGACTTTATGAATGACTTCAATGCAGGCTGTTAACAAATTAAGACATACATTTTTTTTGTAACTGTGTGTCTGAAAATGACCTTTTACCTCCTCAGAACTGGAAAAGGTTAAATCTAACAGGCAGTCATACACCACAACACAACAACTGTGTCGTCATCGTATTCAAACGAAGCCTTATGAGCTGCGGCTGCAGAGTGAAGCTTCAGTGATTTAAAATAGTCCTGCTGTGAGCCGTGTAAAAAAACATATATCTCACCTGTGTCCGTCTTCTAATCTATCACACAGACATTAGCATTTAAATAAAGTATTACAGCGCTGCTCAGGGAGATAAAATAGTTGATAGATGTCGTTTATTTTTATCAGGAACACAGCAGGAAGGAAAGGGTACTCCTCATCAGGAGGGCTGGGACAGGCTGTTTTCAGTGACAGTTTGTACGTGTGTGTGTGATGGTTTGTAAATCTTATGCGGACTGTTTAGCACCACCTTATCTAGGTACGTCTGCCCCAAAAAGCCTTAGATAACACTTTGACTTAATCCCCATACCACCCTATTTACATTAATCAAGTTAGTTAAAGGCTTTATATGCGATTTTTTTTGATCCAGCAGATGTCGCCCTTGAGCACCAGCATGAAACCAAAACAACCCGCGGTGCATTGTTGTGTTAGCATGCTAATGCTAGCGATCTTTATTATGCTCGTATCTTCACACTGCATGTAAATTTACCTGAAATGAGCGTGATCTAGAAACACAGTTAAGCAGTGAGTACAGTATGTTATTCTTCTTTTCTCTAGTCCCTCAATTAAACAACTTTTATACACGAGGGGAGGAGTTAGCCTGCTGTCCGGGCGATGTAAACAAACTGAAGATAGGACTCTGAAAACTCTGAAAACATCACAGACAGTGGGACTCGGGTGTTACACCCATTGTAGACAGTCATGACTCACAGAGTTATTTTCAGAGGATATACTTGATTTTTATATTTAAGTGTGAAAAATCACATATAAAGACTTTAATATACATGAGCTTAAGTAGGTTTGGTTAACCACAATTTAATTTTCAGTTGATGTGTGTACACTTATATGTATTTAACTGTAATTAAAGCCTGACATACACTGTACGATTGTATCAAATTTTAAGGCGCGATGTCAGCTCACACTTAACTGTAATCATCCCAAATCAGCAGAAAGAAGTCTGGAAAATTTGACGCTGGCCTCTTTACTGTTTTATGATCTGTTCACCTTGTCTCACTTCATCACCGCCTTTATGACGCCGGCCTTGATGATGGTAATGACGATGGTTTTTGTTTGATAACGACGATTTGATAAGATGGTTTCTATACTGATTAGAGCTCTCAAGAACTGCCGTCAATGTTGTGCTTTGCCTCTCGTAACCGGCGGCCCAGTAAATACTTGACTTTATCTTTTATCATGTTCCCTTATAAGTTATGTTCATTGACTATTCATGTGCATACGTCGTGTAAATATTTAACAGGGAGAGTTAAACTAAAGGGTTAACCTGTGAGGGAGGAAATCTGACAGAGTACAAATATGCACAGCTGTTATTTAGTTTATTGTTTGGTTCAATGTACAGTGTTCATGTGAGACAATACATACTAATAGCTCGTCAGTGTTTCATGTATATGTAATGAAGAATTTATGAGCTAATGTTGCCTCAGCAGTGAGAGTGGATCAACCGATTCTTCAGTCTAGATCCCATCACAGGCTTTCTGTTTCATCTTTAAAGTGCAAAGGGAGGAAAAAAAAGAACAAAAAGCGATACAAAATAAGGCGAGAGCTGTAAAACTGAGAGAGAAGCCGAGTAGGGTAATCCACGGGGGACATAAATGATAAGAATTGTGAGATGAAGGGGTTTGAGAATGAGGCTGGTGGATGGATGGCGCGATGAGGGAGCCGTAATAGATTTCTAATAACTTGGACAAGTTGGTGCTGCTGGAATATGGATGAGAGGGGAACTGCTGCACGTGTATTGACGCAATCTGAGAATCCTCTTGAATCTACAGTAGATGGTGTGTCATATTCTCCGTAAAAGAAAGCTAATTTTAATAAAGTTTTGATTGTGTTTGTTGACTCCTTCGAAACCTGCTGACCCAAACAGGTGTTCCAAAGTAGTGCTAAAGCTAAGTGGGTTGCTAGTAGGAAAGTTAAGCGCTCAGAATTATCTCAATATAGCATGCATGTTCTTTTTTAGCTCGGTTCTGCTTTGGTTAACTCTGGCTAGTCTCTCCTTGAAGGGGCTGAGCTGAGCTAGCATCTCCTGCGGCTAATATTGACGCCCAGCCGCCACCAACGGACTCATGTCCGCAACCACCGCCAGCCTCATCATGCACAGCTTGCTCCGACGTCCACCTCAGCAGCAAGGAAGTGTGGACAACAGGAACGCGGGGTATACAAAGGAGAAATCCTGCCTTCATATTATCCCATATGCTCTTTTGTAAGAATAATAATAATAATAACTTTATTTATATAGCACCTTTTAAAAACACAGGTTTACAGAAGAACAAACTAAAGCAAACACAGAAGAACATAAACAACAGCAAGAACATAACAAATGCAAAATACTAAAAATAATTAAATACAATTCAACAGAAAAGAACCCAAAGTGCACGATACCCAACAGACATATATAACCCGACCATCACAAGAACCATCACAAGAACCATCACAAGAACCATCACAAGAACCATCACAAGAACCATCATAAGAACCCAGACAACACAAGAACCCAACAACACGAGCTGAGACCAAGAGGAGCAAAGATTTAAAATGATGTAAGAAACTAAAAGAGCTGAACAAAATAAAAAGATAACAGCAATAAGACGGTAAGAGCAGTAAAAGAAATAGAAACAAGTGGTTAAAGGATCAAAAAACCCAAAACTATAATATTAATAAAAATACAAAGTAAATATAAATATGAAACATAAATAGACTAAGTAAGATAAGAAATTACCAAGTTAAAACACAAGAGGAGATTAAGATATGAGCATAAATACGAGATAAGAGCATAAATAAAAGGACAGTAAGAAGTAAAAGAAGATAAAAATAGTAAAACCAGTAAGAAAAGACATTAAGAAGACGACATCACAAAGCGTAAAGCGTCTCCAGATAACACGTGCTATACCAATAATGATTGATTGATATTCTTACTATTGACCTAAGAACCTTGAACAACCCGGTCTCAAATAAACACAAACTATCCCTTTAACTCTGTAGGCATCATAAACTGAGCTAAACTAGCTTTCATTGGTTAAATGAAACTGAACATTTCCATTGGCGTCAAAGTGAGACGAGGTGAACAGATCTGCATGAATCAGCACCGCAGCAGATTGAGTTCTTCTGCCTCGTCATATCAGAGTCTGTTGACATTTTCTCTTCCATTCAGCAGCCGTGTCTCACACCAGGCTCCGTTATGTGTGGACCACAGGAAGAATAGCTGAGCTCTGGGGTAACTGCTAATGGAGATCCTAGCAAGCAAACAAATGTGTTTACTTCATGTACCATCGTTAGTTTAGTAAATTTCTCTGTGAAAAAAAAGTGTGCAGTTCTGTGTCTTTTAATCACTTTCCTCCATTTGTGATTGTCTCTCTTCCCACAGTTAACGGACCAACGTCACATTAACCAGACTTCTTTGCGCAGAATGTTAATATTACAGTAACTCCACTAATTTCTGTGTTTAGAGTTGAGCCCCGAGCAACCATCTGATTTTTTTGGTAACGGTTTGGTCTGGCAACAACTGGATCTAACGAGGGTTAGCAGACAATTGCTTTGCGTAATTGGCCAATCAGAATAAAGTATTTCACACAGCTGTGTATTTAAAAAAAAAAAGAATAAACCACACCCATATTCTAGTAGAAATTGTTATAAAACCATTTGAGGGATTAAACCCTGAATTATACTACCGAGGATTAAATTAACCCAGAGAAGGGAAACTGAAACAGCAACCAAATAATTGCAATTTCAATCGAAAAGCCTCCTGGTGCATCTTTTTCACAACATCCATCAGCAAACTGATGTTTTAAAGGCGAGTCTGTGGACTAAACAAGACTCTACAGAGACAATAACGCTGCTGATTCTACAGATTAGGAAACTTTAAAGAAACCGGAGGAGAGGGCTCTAATGCCACATGCTTGGAAAGACTCCTGTCAAGCGCAAATCAATGAGTGGAAATGGAAATGTCGATACATTTGTTTCAGCCAGTTTCACAACAAGACCACGTAAGTAAAAATTGATAAAAGGTACTGATTGTGTGCACCACCATGAAGCTGTGATCTCCTCAGACGTGTGTTTATGTCTCCAGACTCAGATACGTCTGTAACTTGAAAGACTTTTCCACGGCAACTTCCTGTGACAGTTTAAAGTAAATTGGGTTTTGCAGCGAAAGTGATGCTATAACGTTGCATTGTGGGAAGTGTAGGACCCAGCGGCTCTAAAGTTATCTAGCAGATATTACAAACTGACGCATAGAGACACAGTCAAAGTGCTTGTAATTTGTGCTCATAACTTTAGTCACACCTGCAGATTGTAAAGGTATGCGTCCATATCTCAGACTTAGTCAAGTCTCTGAATTGAGCTTTTTCTAGCACAAACTCTAAGTACACATACATATCATGTGCAAATCTAAACTGTGTGCATATTTCTACAGCTCGAAATACTTTTTCCCAAAAATTCACATTCTACTATTACAGAACTGTTTTACTCATGCACAAAATGTTTATAGAGTCGGGTCACTGGCGGTCGGCTTGTTAGCTTAGCAGGCTGAAAGAACTGAATTTGGAAATAAAAACCTTAATGTTTACATTTTGCAATTTTTTTTTGTTCATATTTTAACATAAATGTAATGAAAGCTAGTTAGAGGGGCCCCATGTGAGATTTTGCCCAAGGTCCCAACAAACTCTACAACCGCTACTGGTCAGAAGTTTAGGGAAGAGTGTCACAGCAGAAAAAGAAGAGAGGGAGGTACAAATGGGACAGGAGGGTGGTACGGACATGAGGAGAGGGAAATAGTTTATATTTCTTTGTCTATTTTGTTTGTGTGTGAAAAAGGGGAAATCAGAAAACTATGCGTAAATGACTTCATCATGCATGTTAGAGGGACATCCATGACTCCTTGTACCAGCCTCGTGTTTGTGCACAGTGACTCATTTTCCACTTCAGCAGTGGGTCATGTTCAACACAGCACCCCCACAGGCATGATCCAACACACACATGCACACAGACGTAATCCACACACACACACACACACACACACACACACACACACACACACACACACACACACACACACACACACACACACACACACACACACACAGAATACACTATTTAAAGTCTCAAACAAGTTGTTTGGAAAAATAGTGAATAAAACTGCTGAGTTACTGGAGAAGGAAAGAAAAATGAGTTGTTTTCCAGAAAGCTATTATTTCAGTGCTGAGCGTGAGATTGCCTCTGACTTTGATCTATGAGACAACGCGCCGACGCACTTACTTTGAGATGCGATATCCCCGGGGGCATTTATGACCAGCGTGCTGTCACTTGTATATTAAATCAGTTGTTGCCTTGTAGGTGCTGTAACTCCAATAGAAGCTTTTGGTATAGTCGTATTTTGTCTGCAGACTTTTTATATTTATGCAGTTGTTTGTCGGGAAAGCCTTGTTAGTTTCCTTTTCATCTGAAGCCAAAGATGGAAAAAAATCACAATGTGCTAAACGGTGTCTTAATCGAGACATCTCTGTTTCAGGGATGAACACACGTCCAAGAAAACTGACGTACAAATAAGAAACTAGGAAAACCAGTAGGTGCAGGAAAATCACTAACCTGCAAAAGAGGCTTTATATTGGACAGTAGGTTCATTTACAGGTTTAGTGTGCAGCAACTAAATAAGTACACCCGGTTTTCAGATGTGTGTGTTAAAAGCTTACCTGATGGGTGTTATCAGTTGCCTTTGAAGCAAAGATGTAAAGTTGTAGAGCACTACTCTTCCTCCTACTCAGCTCAACACGCTGTTATCATCTATCTGTAAGGTTGAATGACTCATAATTATATAAAGGCAACAGCGTCTGGTGGCTGCAGTTATTATTAGTAGGGCAAAGCGTAGGGGAAAGTCACATGTAGCATAAAAAGCCAGAGAATCAACTTAAGGAGGATGATAGGATGGCCTGTTGTTAAAGGAGCTTGAGGCTCGTGTCCCATGTAAGACCAACAGTGGAAGATGAGTGACAGGGACAAACCTGACTTCTCTTTCTTGTACTTTCCTTGAAGTCATGTATTCAAACTAAAACTGTGATCTTTTTCCTGCCTAAACCTGGTAAACTGCAAACTTTTCACATGAAGTATGATTTTAATACCATGGCAGCACAACTTGATAAATTAAAAGAATATTTAGCATGAGCCTGACCAAGTTATTCAAATAATATAAATTACAACTCCTATAACACATTAGGTTTAATCCAAATTATCTGATTCAACAAAAGGGCTTTAATAAGTGTTGATATAGATATTTTCGTTATATAGGCTATATCATTCCACCTCAGCCGGTTGTCCTGAAATGATTAAAGAACATTAAAGCGGAACGTGTTTGTCTTTATTTATCAACCTGATGCCTCGGAATCACACAACACACCAAGTAGCCAGTGTGTGGTAACCACAGAGACAATAAGAGTGAAGTGAATTGTTTGGGTTGCTTGGCAACAGTCCGCTTTTAGGAGCCAGATGAGTTGGTGAAGCAAAAACCGATCTGTGTTTGGTTGTCACTTGATTGTACTTTTTTTCAGCTGGTAGAAGTGTTCTTAGAAGTCGTGCTTGTGCTGAGTTGTATGAACATCGACATCGACTCGAATCGATGAGGGATCACTGAGGGATCGGACAGCCATTCCTGTACCTAATGCATGACCCACTACTTTGCTGAAGACATAATATAAATATACACACTGGTCATACAACCATTTATATTTTATCTCTACCGCCCCCTTCCCTCTGTGTGTCTTTTAAATGCTAATTTAACAGGAGGCCTGTTGTCTCCTCTGAAGTCCATTTAGATTTTGATTGGTTCATTTGACAGTATGTTGTGGGGGTACCCCATCACAGTTAGCCATTGTTGGGTGACTAAATAAAACATTTGTCGCGGTGGGGGTTGACAGGGGGTTAGCCGTTTGGGGGTCAGGAGGGAAGAATGAGGTGACATTATTTGATATGCAGATGTGGGGGGTGGGGGGTGGGGGGGGGGGGGTGGGGGGGGGGGGTTGCAGAGGGATGCTTTGTTGCAGTTGTCAAATCAAAAAACAGCATAGGGCACATTTGCATCAACAGGATTCAAAAACATATGCAAGGTCACACACACACACACACACACACACACACAGTCATACACACACACACACACACACACACACACACACACAGTCACACACACACACACAGTCACACACAGACCTATAACATGCCCAGAGTCATTCTACTCATTCACTTTGTTCACTTCCTCCCCTGCTTCCTCTCTGTCCTCCTTTCATCTCCCCCTCACTACCTTCTACAACAACAACAACAACCTCCTAAAATTGTATGTATGTGTGTTTGCGTGTTGTGTCCAGCGTTTATCCAGAGTAACAAGGCACTAATAATGGTTTCCACTCAGGCCTGTCTGACAGCATTGTTATTAGCCCCCTCCTCTCAATTACCAGCCACCCTTCGAAGGGGTGTGTACACTCTGACATGCACAGACACACACAAACATGAATATTCACTCATGCAGGCACAAATGCAATCAAGACACAAGGAGATGAGAGTATTTCAGAAAGAGAAATTGGGATCGGAGAGTAATCGCTGTCCAACAAAGTCAAATGTGACGACACAGGATCGTCCGCCGCTCTGTCCGCTGAGCGTGATCCTGAGCCGGGTGGCAGGATAGATGGGAAATTATGCAGATGAGGTTCAGGCAGCATTTCCTGATGACTGACAGGTCCCCTAACTGGCAATTAGCATGTGTGTGTTTCCCATTGGCCACAGATATGTGACTGTCTGGTGTCAAGGGAAATGGATATTCCCTCCTGGCTCTCAGGCGTTTACTCACATCTCTCTATTTGTCTCTGTCCCTCTCTCCGTCTGCATTTGTCTCCCCCCTCTTCCCTCTGTGTCAGTCTTTCTCCAGCTCCACTCAAGTCTGGTATAATCATAAACCGGCAGAAGTATTTGTTGCAACAACAAAAAAAAAAGGAGAAAACAAAAGCCTACCGCAGCTGAGGGAGTCCAACGGTAAGCCTTTATTTGTTGCAGAAGGCCATGTCATCAGAACCAAAATGGCATTCTGTGACATAAAAGAAGACAACTAAAACTAAGGAAGACAGACCATATTGGCAATAAGAAAACAGAATGCAGCAGTTTTTTAACATGCACAGAGATTGCAACGGTCCTGTGCAGACAGTCTACGGTTCTGCACCAATCGCAGGGACTAAATGTCACCACCCCCTCCCACGCCTTCAAAGTGAATTCACCTGATTATATCCTGCTGCATTCTCACATCAGTTCATTTGGAATTCATGGGGGCTAAATAGTAGGGGGCTGGCAGGAGAAACTCTGAGTCCTAGTGAAATACTTGCCTGTTTGCGTTCACAAACGCAGCTCAACCTGAAAACGTTTTGTTTTATTTTTGCAAAGTGTGAACAAGGCGTGAGAGTAAAATTTGGTCGACTTTATGTTGAGCATGTGTCTGATTCCGATCGACTCCATCAGGGTTCTTTCTTGGAGCATAACGCATCCTTCCTCCAAAACCAGTAGTTTTTCTGTAGTCCTGCTCACATACAGGCCACCAAATGGCTCCAAAAACACAACTCATCAAGTAGAATAGCAAATGATTCCACTTTAAGGGAAACAGACAGTGATCGTAAGACAAGAACTTCTCCAGTGATGTTATGCAACTTCCAGAGCGGATTTGAAAGTTACAATTGAAATCCAAAATTGTCTAATTTAAAAGCTGACTTTTTGTCAAAACAAATTCCATTTCAAATGTAATAGAATATGTATCATGTTGAAGAAATGCTGATTTAACCGTAAAGTAATGTCACTTTGAATGCCAATTTTAATTGATCTCTTTATCTCTCCTCTATTTTTAGAGTTAATCATATGGATGGATGGATGGATCTGGAAGTTTGGCATTACCTGCTGAATTGATGTTTTGTCCTCTTCCTCTATAATTGCTGTTTACTGTGGATTTTAAATGGATACTAAATGAAGAATCTTGGCCCAAAACAAGGTTAAAACTTTTATTTCGACACATCCCCACATCCAAACTTCAGAATTTGTGCATATTGAATTTTAATCCTCTTCAAGAACACCCCCAGACTTAGATTGCACTAATTAAATATTTCCATAAAAGAGTAAATTTTCACAGAGCTAAGGTTTTTAAACCACAAACACTGAATGTAAAGCAGATTTCTGCAGGGGGAAACATTTCCACTGAGCTGAGAAGGTTAAGCATCATGCATAAGTGATTTCTCCTTAAAGTATCCCTTGCTTTAATATCGTATATATGAGTTAATTATTCATCACAACATGGACACATGCACAGCTGACTGTCTGCACTGCTTGTACAAATGGTCAGGGGAGAAGGAGAACAGAGAGACACATGAGGGAAAGAGCCAGAACAACGTCGGCATCCGGCCGCCCTCAGAAGTGTTTCCTTTATATCATCATGGATCTGTTCTGCATGTAGTTCTGCAGTAATTAGCAGTGCCATCTGACGAATCCACATCATGTTTTAAGAAAGCATTAATTTTTAATTGACATAGCGGGAGTAATTATTTATTTTCGCCATGTTAATCAGAGAAACAACACAACGTGCTCTGAGGCCTCACTCGTTCAACCCAGCAGATTTCATACACCTGTAAACCCCGGTAGGTCTTGGGGCCTGATTCACAAAGAATGGATTAGCTAATAGCTCCACAAATTGTGCAGTGTTTGCTCCAGCTGCTCTGCTGTCTCAAGGTCTTATTCACAAAGCAAATAGCCGTAATGATATTGAGAAACACGCCCAAAAAGTTTTCCTGCTCTGTGCACTTTTTCTCTTGTTCTGTGTCTGAATGTGGAGAAAAGCCGCCTGCACCTTCACCCTGCTACTCTTACTCTCATGCTGATGGAGCGGTTTTGTCCACAGATGACGAGCTAGGAGGGGAGCGCCAACGTTGTCAGGGTTTATTGTGATGCCAGACTTGAAAAGTGTAATCCTCTCTAAATGGAGAAAGCAAAGGCAACTCGAGAAAAAAACAAAAAACTAACAAACAAACTGGCATTCTCGTGCATAACATTCCCAGACCGCTCCACAGATATGGATAAAGTGTCGAGTCACTGACAGCCCAGGACTGATCTGGTTATATTATTATGCCCTCATTTACAATGACGTCGAGCAGGATAAACAATGAAAAATAACAAACATACATATACATATATATGTACACATACACACATAAGCATATGCATATACTGTATACAAAATGCACAGTTTGTAAAATCCACCACCAGGGGGCTCTCAATCAAAACACACCCGGTGCCCTGGTCTCAGCAGACAATTTGTTTGTGAATCAAATGCTGCAAAATCATTCATTTAAAATGTGCACCACCAGCACCAACGCACTGAGACGCTGTTTTCTCTGCAGCGCAGTCAGGGGAGCGTTTAACTCCCTGCTGTATGTTTAGTGAATTAGACGACGTCTTTGAGAATCATGTTAGTCGGGCGCAAAAGCAGCTCAATCGTTTTGTGAATCTAGTCTGTAATTAGCATCATTTGTAATAATCAGGATGAAAGTCGCATTCAGTAAAAGAGAAGCACCTCTCGTTGATGAGGACAGTGCATTATTATAAGGAAACTAACTTGCGTGTTTGACATGTAAATTGTCTCATTAGTGCATACAACTGTTCTGCATGAGCAAGTGTTCACTGTACATACCAGTGTAAATATTAGTGGTTATTATTCATGCATAATCTAACAGGCATCTCTATGAAAACAACTCCTTTTTAATTCCCTTTATATCAGGAGAACATCTTCATTTCCGTCCAGCTCTCTCTCTCTCTCTCTCTTCTTAAACCCCTCTCTTTTTTCTACGTCGCACGACCACTCTCTGTTTATCACTTTTGCACTGTAAGCTGTTTTAATTTTTTGGTTCCCATGTGCCTTTTTGGGGTCGACTGCATGACTTTCTCACCAAAGACTTTGCGTGTTGAAACTCCCTCTCCTATTAAATCTGCAGAATCTCCTCCTGCGTTTCACTCAAATCCCCCTGCAGCTACAGCAAACATTTGGGATGATCTGCACTTCGAGTCCCGCTACCCTTTGTCTAAGCTCGCACTCTGCCATGTCATTTGAGTGTCACACTCACATGGAGGACAAGTCTGCTGTTCTCTGACGTCTCTATAGTCCTCTTAGAGAAACAAAACTGTGACAACAGTAAGAAGAAACATGAAGGAAATGAATGAGAAGGTCTGTAGTTCTGTAAACGCAGTTTAGTTGTGTTTCTGACTTTAATGTCATGTTTGTATTCACAACCAATTACATAGATTTTATCAAAAATATAATCTAATAATTAAAAGTGAAGATCATAATCTTGAAAAGCAAATTGAAATATAACATCATTCATTCAAAAGTGTTATTTACGTTAATTGAATTTGTAGATTGGATCTTCATAAAAAAAATATTTCCTGAATGGAGAACTTTTCTGCGTCCCTTTTATAGAATCTCTATTTACAGATCCAGTATAAGAAATACAGAATCTGTTTCATAGCAACAACATATTTATTTTTGTGTCGAAAGCATTCTGATTTATGTTTGTTGTCCAAATCTCATCATACACTAGAGCAGGGGTTCTTAAACTTTTCGGCCCATGACCCCCAACAATAAACATCGCACAAAAAGTAAGGAAGTTCGTGTTTGGTAGATTATTTATTTGTTGCAATGCTTCTTGGCAATTAATCTTATACTGTTGGAAATCCTGTTTATTTCCCTTTTA
Source organism: Labrus mixtus (assembly GCF_963584025.1). Classification (NCBI taxonomy): domain Eukaryota; kingdom Metazoa; phylum Chordata; class Actinopteri; order Labriformes; family Labridae; genus Labrus; species Labrus mixtus. The sequence continues at coordinate 28,807,507 of NC_083614.1, read as the reverse complement.
CATGGTGCCACATTTGTAAGGAACATGCATTTGTGGGATGAGCAGCAGAGCTGAGTATGTGGGTTGCGCCCATGGAAAAAAACCCATGAAAAAACTTGTGCGTACACTTGTTTCCACAAGATAATTCTATTGTTTGCTCAGGATAATAAAAAAATACCATTTAAAAAATCTCTTTTTGTGACTTCAAGGGATCCAGACAGCAGTATGTGAGGAAAGACATACTCACTCACATTAATCAAAGGGTTAGAGATAATGTCTTCTTTCATATAATTCCCAACCATCCAAACCTATTGTCACTTTGGCCTTTCAAAGCTTAGTGGCTGATTTTAGGCAGTACGTGTTCAATCATTGCAAACCCATCGAAATGTTGTTTTCTTTTTAACAGGCTTAAAAATCAAATCAATACTAACACTCATTTGCAATGCAAGCGCTGTAAATGAAATGCTTTGAAGGGAGGATAAGTAAACTTGAATGATGAAAACTGAAGAAGAACAGAGGCTTTTCAAAGTTACAGCAAATATATCGTTTGGTGATAAGGGTTAGCCAACTCTTAAGCAGGACTAAATATATACAGCATAAACTGAGTTTCCAATGCAAATGCTGCAGAAACTAACTGTTTTAGGTCTTGCCCTGACATGTCTGACTTATAATATGTGACACAAAGAATACTGCAGTGTCTGACACACAGACAGAAAAACAGGATTGTGAGCCGCGGCGCACAGATTGGCCAAAGCGTAAGCCGATTTAGGACTTGTTGAGGTTGGAGATGAACCCGTGGCACTGACGCGTACATATCTGAGAGGGCGGCAGCAGAACAGATGGAGAAATAAATTGAGATAGAGAAAATCAATCCTATCAGACAGTTGTGGCGGTCATGTCATTTCAAATAAGGATCATATAGGATGCTCTGCAGCTCTGCCTTGAGACGACTTTCTCTCTTTATTTCTGGTTACGTGCCGTGCTCCCCTTTGTCCTCGGCGGACAGATGATTTCTTGGTATTTCTGTTTAAAATGAAATGAGAACAGGCACATTTTGTCACTACAATTTTGTCATTACAATTTGTAATACTTTTTATAAAGCTCAGCTAAGCTCACCTCATCATCACTTATCATGTCTTCATCACTTTGGACAGTTTTCCGCACTGCTACACTTTCCCATTTTAATCTATTGTGTCTAGCATCTGAGCACTTTGGCTACTCAGAGGAAAATCTCATATAACTCATCTAAAGAAAGTTTGCTGTTCAACTAACTTTACAACTTCCTTTACCAAGAAAACCCTGCTGCCGTGTTTGTTAGTTTCCCTTCTCTCCTCCTCTGATGAAATGTGTTGTTCTGTATGCCACTTCTTCCTTGAAAGAGCAATCCCTAGCCTAAGTGGAAACAACCGTGACAAAGACCCATTTCAGTCAGACAGCTCCGATCGTGTCGTTTAAAATATTTACTGCAGCTGAACATAGTTTGTGTTTGGCGTCTAGGCCCCAACTTTATCCCTCCACGCGGTTTTAAGCTACATGTAGAAATTTGAGGAGTGATGGGATGACATCTTAAACCCCCCCCCAGTCAGAGCCTACGGGTGGATGCTGGTGGTGGGAGCTGAGCCAGACTGCAGTACTATGTGCAGGACAGAGCTGTCAATGAAAGATCAGAGGGAGAGAACGCAAATCTTTCACCTTAAATAGACCACTAATTGAAAGGTGATTGTTGAGAATGACGCATGTCAAGTGTGAAATCAGTGCAGCTCGAGTTGAATGCCTGAACTAGCTTAACGGCGTCGCTTCATTTAAGCTACAAAATCAAGCCTTCACACAGACACACAGCATTAGACTTTAAGGTAGAACAACTTGTAAATAGCCGGCTGTATCTCTAAATACATTGTAAGTACATTTCCCTTTGCAGTTAAGATGTTTAAATGCTAATGTGACTGACAGATTAACACTGTATACCTTCAGGGAATCTGATACTGCTTGACTTTCTTTGCTGGAGGCAACTTGGCCTTCAGCGACAAGATTTGACCGCTTTGACATACCTCCCCATTAAATGTGTTTATTTCTCTTCTGCTGTCGGTATACGCGGCAAGACAAATGGGTGTTTTCTTTATGTCACTGAATTTCATCTTGTCATATGGATGACGGGATTATTTTTGTCAACACACCTCGATTCTCTACAAAGCTGCTACAAAATACACTCCACCTGGGATGTGTTATTTTCTTCAGGAAAGCAGAGAGAGAGATACCAAAATAAACATGTAAAATGAAATAGAAAAGAAGAATGGTCTGGTATTTTTTTGCACATTACTTATTTACAGCGATGCTCAGTGTTTGTCAGGAGTCTTTTGCTGCTCTCAGCATCATCCAAACAAAACAACAACTCACATGGAAGTTATCTGACTCAAGATTCTTGACTCAGTGATGAATGGCTGTCAGTTTGTATCAAGGCTGTCACAAGAGCCCTTCAAAGTAAATCAGATCCTTTCAAACTGCACAAACAGAACGGCATCTCACATCTACTCAGTGTAGGAAGCTGGTCTTTCATCATTCCACTGTAATACAATTTCGTTTTAATACAAGCCTCCTGGCAATCAGACGAGCACTGGCAATAGTGGGTTACTTTATACTGTGGGAAATTTGTCTCTTCTATTTCAAAATTGGCTGTCTCTGGAGATGGATTTAGAGGGGTACCAAAAATGTATTATTTCAGAAGATGACAAATTATGTGGTAATTTACCTGTTTGACTTTCCCACCTCTAACCATAGACAGTATACAACATGGACGTAGGCTGTGTCTGAAACCACATACCAAAGTACTTCCTACTACACACTCTAACTAGTATATTGTAATACTAACCCGACGGTCAGTACCATTAGAAATACTTTCTCATGTCCTCTTCACGTCACATGACTTCAACAATTGGGTATTTCCAGTCCTAGCTATGTTGAATAATAGACCTGTCAGGTCGTCTATAGCATTTTAACAGCAATATGCACACGTTCAGTACATATACAGCTGCGTAGTTATTTGAATACTGTTTGACAACATATAAAACATATTACAGTTTGGTTCATTTTATGACTTCACTGCTTGATGGCTGGCAAGCTTCACCATCAGAAAGCATGAAGAGCCACAATGCATTGTGGGGCAGTTGAATATGACAAGTGAGCGCCCATATCATACTTACCAATTATGGCCAATCTAGAACACATCTGCAGTATTTCCTTGCATACACAAAATTGCATACTAGAAATTGGGAACACACACCACTGATGTCATTTATTATGAATAGGATGAACATATGAGGTTTCAGATACAGCCAAATTCTCAGTGACATCCACCATTGGTTTCTATAAAGGCGAATGATGGTGGTTGCATTTGCCATATTGGAAACACTGACTCCACCTTACGTCCAGTCAACCTAGTAAAAGGTAAAAGAGGTGAAGCTGAGGTAGACTAAAGCCTCCTTTCAAAAAGCTACAACACACCTGTCTGCCAGTCCCTGATTTAACGGAAATTTAGACAAACTTTTGTCCTGAATATAATCCAAACAGATGATTTATACAAAAAAATTAACCCATTTTTTACCACTAGAGAAATTAGCTATTTACAACAACTCCGTTGTCTATTGCTGTTTAAAAAGTATGTAAAAAGGGGCATTTAAATAGAGGAACTATATATTGGAGTTTGCTTGGCTTTTGGAGTCTCAAGTGGACAAGTGAGGCAGCGTTTTGCTCTGCTGCATTAGCTTCATTTTACAATGATGCCTGCAGCACAATTTATATTATATATATACAAGAGGTAGCACTTTATATTAAGGTGCTTGTAATAAGCATTAATAGCAGGTAATAATTCACTTATAAGACCTTATTAGATTCTTATTAACACAAATACGACTATATAACTGTTAATATAGGCATAATTAACCCATTTATTATGTCTTATAAGACACTTATAGGCTCTAATTAGAAACTTATTAACACTTTATATGCCGTCATAAACATTAATAAGATGTTTATTAACATTAATAAGACATGAGTGTTAATTAAACTATAAATTGATTTATAATTCGGCTTATAAGATATTAATTAACACAGAAACTTGTTTATAGACCACTTATCAACGTCCATAAGATGTTTATTAACATTGATAAGACTTAATTAGGTTCATATTAATGCCTTATATTAATATATAAATAATAATACAAACCATCAAGTATGAGAAGAAGTGTCAGTGGTAGACAGTGCATATGTGTATGTGTGAGTTTGTAATTTGGTTGTCGAAGGTGTGGCATGCATGCAAAATTTGAGGTCATCCCAATCCGCCTGCGTCTCAGTTAAATGTCACTCGCTGACAGACACAGACCCTGCTGACGTGTCCTTTGTGGCTGTCACTCTGATGTGACGTGAAAAGATTGCGATGTTGTTTACTCATCGACCTATACCTGCCTGGCAGTGTGTTTGAATGTTTGTCTAGCTGAAGTGGAGTCTTCTTTACCCCACAAGCCCGAACAAATGGCTGTAAATTCAACGGAAAAAGTAAATGGAAAAACTGAAAAAGAAAATATACTTTCTGTTATTATAGTTCTGCCTGCTGTCAGAGAATGCTGACAATGCCTCTGAACACGTTTTGCAGTTTCTCTGAGGCGAACTGATGGGCGACATATTCCCAGTAGTATACACAATGACACTAGGGGCCTTTCATGTATTTGGAAACACATGCACATCATACTGCTGGGGACAACAAAGATGTGACAAGGGACAAGGTCATAATACTAACCTCAGGGCCTGTGTATGCTAGTAACACACTCAAGCTGTCAAGATAAAAAACCATCAATTACTGGAGAAAGGGGGTCACACAACCTAAAGATGCAAATAAGTCACGATAGACACAGCCTCGGAGGTTGTCAGAGTATTCCCTATGGGCCATATTATTATATATTTATGTGAGAATAAAGCTCCAGCAGTGTTTTCGTGCATATGATTCTGTCAACACAAGATACCCAATACATTTATCCTTTACTCACCAAGAATGTCCATTCAAGCGACAAAGCACTCCAATAGCCTTACGTCTTTCATCTTTGTAGAAGTCTGAAGTTCGATGAATGGGTGGATGGATGGATGGGGAGCAGTGTCTCGTCTTTATGCCATTAAAGGCAGCAGACAGAGAACGTTTAAATCGATTGATTGGTCAACAAAATGTCACTTCACCACCAGGAGGGCTAAAAAGGCCCTCCTTCCCTGTGTGCTAAGATATTTAACCATTCCTAGTTGTGTCAGTATGACTGACAGACTGTAAACACCCGATGTTTGGGGCTTTGTTCGGTGTTACTCGTCTCTCAACCCGGAAGGTCTGGGTTCCATACCCAGCTCCTGCAGCCACATGTTGGATCCACAAATTTCTCCCAAAAGTGGCATAGTCAATAGTTACTAAATAGTTTTTACTGATTGGCAATTTATTGTACATAGTACCCTCCGCCATCAGTGAGAAACCAGTTTGTGAATGAAAGGTGTAAAAGCAAATTTGAGCATTTGAGAAGACTAGAAAGTGCTTTACAGTACAAGTTCAATTCCATTTACCATCTACTATATAGAGTGGAAGTAGCCAATGTGACGTTTCCCATTGGTTTGTGGTCTACATATTTGAAGCCTTAAGTTGGGCCATTTGGTCATTGTTGGTTGTCACCATTCTTTAAACCATATTTGGATGTGAGAAAAGTCAGACATCTTCATCTCTAATTGGATTGACTGTTCGTCATGTCACATTGTCAGTCACAAGTTTCCGTCCTCTAAGGCATACCCTGCTTTACTTTAAATAGGACCACAGTTCATTTACGTTTTAGCATACAAGAAACATCTTTTTGCAAGTGCAGTCCCTCCTGCTGGCCAATAGAAGGAATTCAGATTTAGGGCACTTCTTCACTGGCCTCCCTTTTTAAAATCAAGACATTTGTTGAGGTCTAACTACACAATATAAAGGGAGCAGAGTCCTCAGACTGTTTCTAGAGCTATTGAAAGTCCATCTTGCCCTTGTATGAAAACAACATGTTTTGCATATGTTTGCCTGTTATATTCCCTTCACATGTTTTGCTTTAAAGGTAGGCGTGTGTAGTTGCTACACCTTTCTGTTCCCATTTTGTGCTCATCTAAAATGACCAATGTTTAAAGGGTAGAAAGACGAAAAAGATATATGGGAGTATAGCTATAATTCTTGAATGATGTAAAAGTCATGATGGATGGAAGGGATGAATATATGAAAGAATGGCTTGGCTTGAGAAAGAGTGAGGAAAGTAATGAAAGGACAATGATGGCCTGGAGAGACTCTGGACTTATTTACATCTACTCTCTATTGCTTTCTGAGATAGTGTCCGTCTGCCTTCCCAAAGCTAGAAGGGGGAATAACAGTTTCCTTGAATTAGCATATATTATCATTTAATGCATAGCTCAGTATGTATGAATAAAAACAATTTTCCACCAAAGTTAGACATGCAACATCCAGCGCTTTCATCTTAAAGCCTGGAGCTCTGCCATTGACTAACAAATAAGAGGCTGACTTTGTGACTCATGCAAACTTTATTTCAATGTTTCTTATCCGGTGTTAGTGTAAGAAGTCAGTAATGCAGTGAAATAACCCTGAAAGTAAACTTCAATCTCCATGAAATTGTTGCAGCAACTACTACCACTGCCACCATGTTCTTTTTTAAAACGAACACCAAAAAAATTCAACCTCAATCAAAGCTATGAGTGATGGACACATGGGAATGTCAAAAGGTGATTTTCTATAGTCTGTGGAGGTGGTGTTGCCTTTCACAAAGTAGTTTAGGACTCAATCATACACTTAACCTAAGGGTCAGCCAATCATAAACCCAACATGTAGTCAACTGGTTATGGCAGAATCTATCAATAGCTACAAATCCTAAAACTTCACACGACTGTAGCACAGTTCATTTATCATAGAGCGGGATGTTGGTGGAAATGTATGAATTGTTTTGGACAAGGTATATAAAACTCTACCTGCAGCAGGAAACAACAAAAGAACAAGCTGTAGGACATGTGCAGATTGTGAACACTTACTAACTAATTTGGATTATTTGTATTTTTTGTGGGGGGGATTTAAAAATGAATGTTTTTGAATCAAACCAATTCTTACGCAATTCTTCTTCAATACTGGAACTTTAATATGCAAGGAGTATATCCTCAAAAGGTTGAATGCAAACACTGTTTGAAATGTCAAACTTTATAATTCCTCATGCTGCATTGGCTGGAAATAAAAATGTTTCAGTGAATTCTGTCAACCGAGGCTCAGTGCAATACCGTAAATCAATGGGTAAACGTGTTTTTCTCCCAAAGACACAAAGTTAAACAAAAAAAACCTCAGCCCCTGTCCACTTGTCTTAGCAACATTGTTTTGTACATGGATTTGAAATGGTGCAAATATGAAGTATAAAGGTTTTGATTTGTATTTCAAAATTGACATTTAATTTCAGGAATATTTTTCCTCTCTTCTTTTGCAGGAGTAGAGAGGAGAAGGAAAAAAGGTCAAATGTTCTTGGAGTGCAGTTCAGTAGTTCTGGAGGTACCACACGCAAATGCTGTGATACATATGTGAACATATACACTGTAACAAACTGTTGACTTAAAATGAACTTTTTTCTGAAAGTTCATTTATTATGCAGTCTGATCTGAATGATGAAGAAGGTCAAGAGTAAGCTTATGGGATCCTCCAAATGCTGCCAGCTTGGCTGAGAGGCTGTGGTTGAGGTGTGAAGGAGAGATGACAGCACTACACATAGTTTATATTGGTTTCTAGCTCTGAAACCTACTCTTCATGATTTTAAAAAGGACAGTTGTTCAAGGTTAAAGCCAAGCTATAGAGTGGGCCGTATACTACTTTAACTCAGTGTGGCACTTGCAACATTTACATTTCAAAGCTGAAAACACTCAGTCATGATGTCTGTCTAAATCCAAAAGACATAACACACCTAATATTGCGTCTGCATCTAAAAATGGCTCAATAGCCTTTTTAACTTTGGCTTTTTTTTTTTACTCTATCTCTGTGAAGCAGGCACTCAGGCTCCTATACATTACTCGCCCCTCCACACTCATGCCTACTTCCACTGCTGATTTGCATCGACATCATATTCCGAGCTGCTCTCCGCATCCTTTTTCTATCTCACTCCCCTCATGACTTTTTGGCCCCCGGTTGTGTGTCAGACCTCAAAATGTGTCCGCGCGGCGCAGTCTTAATTATATCGCATTAGCCGCCATATCACCCGGAAAGGCGTCTGCGTAAAAGGAGTCACTAAACACATTTGGCCTGTAGCTTTGGTCCTGTGGGTGCTCCCAGCCTGGCTCCTGTGTATGAGTGTGTGAGCGAGTGAGTCAGTGTGTGACTACATGGGGCTGCATGAGGGCGAGCGAGAGTGTTTTTATGTATACATGCGTGTGTAGGTGTACGTCTATCTTCCTTTTTTAAGTATTTGACATTTAAACTGAATATCCAGTCCATATAAATGCATATAACTTGCCTGGAGGTTTTTTTTGTTGGTTTTAGTGTGTGCGTTTGTCTCGCATGCAATTGCAGACATATTGTCAGTCAGTCGGCCCATGAAGCATACCATTTGATCCACATTTCTCAGTCTAACTCATACAGGCAGTGGCATACAGATGTGAATTGCCCACAGGGTTTCTCTCAGTCTCTTCCAATCCCCTGCTCCCCGTGCAGCTCTGTGCACAGATGTAAACCAAACAGGTCATCTGAAATTAATTTCCCCTCAGTCCTTCGAGATTAGGCCTGCCGTTTACAATGCAAACTGATAGGGTTTGTTTCAACATATAATCCCCTCTCCTGTTAAAATTATCTTTAAAACTGCTGTGTAATCTTTCAGAGGATTATTCTTGTAAAAACAACCTGGCTACCCGGCTGGATTTGTATCCTCTGCCACCCAGACACACAGACTCTCACACAGACAGATGATGAGAGATGTAAATCTTATTAAAGCACAGATTTCAGGACTACTCGTTCAAACTTCCATTTGACGTCATTGGGAGGATTTAAAAAGTAATACACTAACCTATAACCACAGATGTTGGGTCATGTTGGGTTTATCTTTATGTGACACCATGGTACCTGTTAAAAGCCTCCCCGTGAGATACTATTCAATTAGAACCACGAAGCATCTGTCAGCACTACTTAACAGTCTGCAAATGTTGACTCAATATGCTAGAATTCCTCACGACTATATTTATGTCGTGTCTGCAGACTTATACAGATCGCTTTAGATACTCTGCTTTTTAGAAAAAGTTTGTTCAGTGGCCCAGAGCTACAACACACCCACCTGTCAGTCAAATAAGCCACGACTTGTAGTCTTAATATTAAACAAATTAGATTCAATATTTAAAAACAAAAAACACACCGCACTCAGTTTTTAGTAATAAAAAATTGTTAAAAAAGTAGCTAGACAAAACCATTGTGGACATGTTTATCTCTGCTGTCAAAATGGACATTTCACTATGGGACCCAGCGATTACCAAGCATTTGAAACAAGCCCCAAGTGGACATTTTTGCAACTGCAATTTCACATTTGGCTTACTTTTAAACAGCGGAGGTTGTCGCTGGTTCATGGGTGATAGATATTGGAGCACACCACTGTGACTACACAGTCCGTATACAGCTGCATCCAGCTGACATTAGTAGTAAAACATTCATTGTTGTTCACTGTAGTTCTTGGTACATGCTGGATCTTTAGTGTATGGGAATGAAGCTCATGCAAATATATTCAAATTTTGGGGGTAACCCAAATTTGTAGTCAGACAGTGTGTGCACAGAGCAGGCATAATTTGTCAAATGACCGTCTAATCGGGTTGAACATGAAGTGAAATGACGCTTGAACAAGATGGCCACTAAAGTCCCGGGGTCAGTCTTCTCCCCTGCAGGCGCGGTAAATGAGTCTTGTCTGAAAATCAACTCTGATGCTCTGCAGTTTAATTGCTCTTTAAAAGATGTATTTTGAATGTAGTCTGCATTGCAGCAGTGAATCAGAGGATGCAATAAGTGAACGGTTCAAAAGCAAATTACATATTAAAGTTTCTCAGTCACCTCATTAGATTAAAACATATTGTAGGTCACAACATATGTAAAAACAATAATTTTTCAAAAGTTCACTGTACTCAAAAATTACTTCTTTTCTTTGTGATTCTCTCTCTGCTTTTTCAGTGAACACAACGCCACAGGAGCCGCATTCGTCTTTTTATAGCATCAATTACTAATTCAAAATATATTTTTTCAGAGATCAAAATGGAGTGATAATAACTAGCTATAATGGGTCGCAGACAGCCTAGTGGTTAGTGTATGCACCCCATGTACCGAGGCTAAACAGTTCTGGGGACTTTTTGAAAAAGATTGTTTCCTGAGAACTACACACCATGGGGACTTTTCACTGACTGTTTTCATGCTATTGGCTGATGTGAACCTTGGAGTGACGTAAGCCGGCCACCAGTTGCAAGGGCATCGGCCAGTGTAGCATACCAGTTTCTTGTTTACAGTGGGATTTAAAAATGGTGGTTGGTTGTACTGGATTGGCTCTTGTGTTAGACAAATCAACATACACTGACATATGGATCACAGCGCACTTAAACTACTCAGAGTCCCTCCTGAGCTGGGAGAATACTCTGAAGCAGGAGCTGAAAAGGTTCCTCTAAACGCGGTTCTAGGAACTGAAAAAGTTCAAAGTACCTGCGGTGCGGAATCATTAAAAATGGGGGAGGGATCAAACAGTTCCTAGAACTAAGAAAAAAGTTCCTGTGGTCTGAAAACGCTTAAAGTCTGTGGTTATTATCCACATTCCTTGCCTCCATCTTATTATTTTTCTGGTAATGTGCAATAGTATCTGTTACCACATCCCAGACAAGGAGACCTTAACGATGAACTTGGCAACTCCTGAATTGTTAAAAAAAAAAAAAAGCGACACACTTGTGAAATCATTTTGGGAAACCTTTTCCAGCCTTAAAGGTTTGATTGTGTAACAACTGCTGCTTCAGCACAAGCTGACCCACTCACAGTGTCACGGCCTTTTTCCACCAGCCAAACCTCCTTTAGGGCAAACAGAGACGTTTGTTAAGAATCCGATCAGAAGGCCATTCCGAGGCTTTTCTGCTGATGGTCATCAATTGTGACTGGTTAAAAACGCTAAGAGGGAGAAGTATGAATCACTCCGACTTGAACTGACACAAATTCTGTTTCTGTCTCTTACATTCCCAATGCTTTTCTGCGTCTGCTTTTTTCACTTCTTCATTCCACTTTCAAAATTAATAGTCTTAGCGCTTTCTGTTTGCACTCGGAGCCTGTTGACTAATTCAAAGTTGAAAGTGTACTCATTTTCATTCATGAATTTGTTTCCTCATTAGTGCAGAGCCATGTACAGTTGTGAATGAACTGTTGTAATATTCTGGCAGCTGTTTACTTGTTTCTGTACAGTTTATGTTGATTGGTCTCTGCTGAGAGAAAGACAAAACACTCTGGAGGATGTCAATTTATGTTTGTTCGTTTTTTCTTTCTCAGGCAGACTCTTTAATTAAGCACTGTCAGCCTCTTCAGCGCTGATTTGCTATAATAAGAATTAAGGTCTTTATTCCATGAATTCAGGATGCTGTGAGAGCTCCTCAGAAATCACTGGGGTTGCCACCTGCCTTTGTTCTCATAAAGATAGAGCTCTGATTAAATCTCTAATTGGTGATTGTCAAGTGTCTTGATGAGGCGATGTGGCTCCAGATTGTTTCAATTAGAGAAACTCCACAGAGAAATCAAAATATTGACTTCTACATTCACAAAGAGAACATACAGTAAATATATATTTTTCTCATTCTTACAATTTCTTTATATATATTCAATATATATACGAACACTATAGGAACCTTTATTTTCCTTAAACGTATTTTAATGGATTGAATTAAGTGAAATTTGTCATTTCCTCTGCACATTTTTCTTTTAGTGGACAGTAGTTGGCTTCACAGATAATACTGCATAACCTGCAACCCAGTGTCAAACATGTTAGCTTACAATTCATATTTGTTTTTGGTAAACTGCTAATACTTTTCTCAAATTGTACATTATAAGTTTTCAGCAGAAATGCTTTGTAAGTTTATTACGACTAGATATATATAGACGGATGGATGTTTTTTCTATCCATCCATCCATCCATCCATCCATCGTCCTTGTTTCAGTTACTCTGTCATTCTGTTATCATTCATCTCTAAGCGACATCACTGTCGTCACATCATCTCAGGGCCGTCTGTTCTCCAGCTGGGTGATGGATGGAGGGAATGTGTTTGTGCTGGCAGATGAGTGGAGGGCTAAGGTCTTCTTTATCTATGGGCTACCTGTCATTCGTTTCTCTCCCCCTCTCTTTCTCTCGCTCTCTATCCTCCTATCCCCTCTGGATTTGTACTCCTTCATTATTTTGTGGTGAGGTTAAAAGGTGAGAGTGCTCGGCCCTCTGCATGTAGCTTTGCTGTAGTGTGAGTAGTCATCGTTCAGGCTTAGACTGACTCACAACCCACCCTGGTGCACAAACTGATGGACTGTCTGAGCACTGTGGCAGCTGATTTCTTCGGGGAGTTAAGCTGGGTTGACAATGTCTTGTCAATTCCAAGCACGTGCCCTTGTTGGATGATATTGTAATGAACCTGATTTTATTTATTAAATTATTTTATAGTTCAAACGCTGTCTTTAATGTTGGAAGTCTTTTAAACAATAGACTTCATGGCTTTCCATCTTGGAGAACAACATTTTGTGGAACAAAGCATTAAAGGTACATATTTGTGGGACGCTGGTGTCCTAGCGCTTAGTGCCCATACCTCGTGCAAAAAGGCTTTAGACCTACAGGATTCAGATCCGACCTGTGGCCTCCTTTCCAGCATGTCATTAACTATGTCATTCTCTCTCTCCCCGATTTCTGTCACAACTTCACCAACTACTAAGGAGCATGAAGAGTGAAAGGCTTGAAGAGGTCAAAAATGTCTTCTATCCATTGTCCTTTGAAATAGTGGTGTAGAAAGCCCAAAAATAAATCTTAAAACAAAACAAAATATTTTTTCTGTTGTTTATTTCCTTGACGTCTGTGGAGCAACAGCTGCATCACCCAAGTGCAACCACTGAATCCACTTTGTCAACACACTGGGGGTGTGTAAAGTACATCAAATACTCCAGTGTTGTAAATGCATGTGATCAATATTTTGTGAAAAGCAAAACTGTTTCATAAAACCAAGATAGCAGCCATCAAACTTTTCTCAAATGCTGGTATTGATCCAGTTTTTTTCTTTGGTTGTATTAATAATGGATAAAGCCTCTAGGTCTCACACATTGGTTTTTCAACCACTTATTTGCCTTTTTTCAAGTCTTGATTTAGGAGCCTTGTTTGTCATCATGTAGTTTTTTGGAGCAAGAATTGACAATATTTGGACTGAAGGGTGGAGATGGAGAGGAGTGAGATGCTGGCAAACACCAGTTTATCCAAGCTATGTAGTCTATGCCAAGAGGCTCATTCATAGCTGGCAACTCAGCTACTCGACCATCATGTTTCCCATAGGATGAGATTCTACCCTGCTGAAGCTGAATGTTGGGATGTTTCTGTTTAATCCTTTTTTCGACCAATGAATGCAAAAGAAATAAACATCGAAGACGGAGAATGGTTTATTCTATATATTCTATAATATTATTTATATTTATGTTGAAATTAGGAGTTTTCAGTTATAATAACAGGTGCTACCTGGCTGAAGTAATATTGACAGGGAATCTATATTCTTATAGTCCATGTCAATTCCATTAAAGATACATTTAAATATTATCCTGCTGACCTCCAAAATCAGTGCTTCCATTGTTTCATTCTTCAGCATTACTTTCAATTGTTTTCCTTTCTGCCTTGTTTGTGTATATGTGAAAGGGTACTTGCATGTGCATACATACATACTCAAGGACTCATGCTTTATGTATGTGTACTCTGTACATTCAGCCTGGAATGAATGGATCCAAATGATCCATTTAAAACAAGTGAAATATGATTCTATATGTTTTCAAATCTCCATGTGGCCTCGAGCCCAGCCTACGAATACACTAAAATGCAGATGCATTACATATTAGGCCTACACTGAAGTCTAAATTCAAGAGATTTTTAGGCTTTATATCTGTGCAACTGAATCAAAGAGACACTGTTGATTCGTAAAGCATGCACATAAAGCATCCCATTGGTCCAGTTTTCTTTCAAATCAACCAGTATCAGACATTAAGATAATAATAATAATTGACCCCTCAAAAAAAAAAGCATTAAATGAAGCAGCACATGATTGTTCAATGTTCATGAGCTGCAATCTAAACCTTTTTGGAACCACACCTCCAATTGGACTGCAACTTTGAAGATGTATCTAAACATCAAGATCCATGTCTTACAGTAGATTCCGAATTAGTCCAACTCTTTAGCTTGACACTGGTCTCTAATTTATACAATTTAGCATATTAAGTTTGCATTAAATTTCACCTTGAGATTTGGTTTAAATGAGCAAGTGCTGGATATGGTGGGCAGAAGGGCTGTAGATTATTTATAGAAGTGTCAAAGCAGCTGGTTTGCAACATGCCTGTACTGCTAATGAGGCCTCCGGTGTGTGAGTGAGTGAAGGAGTGTGTTTGTGTGTCTATATACAGTATGGTGGTCTAGGTTCCTAATAGGCTCTGTGTTCAGGTGCCTCAGTGTGTGCCCTGAGAATGTTTTTGTCTGCATGTGTGTGCACAAGGGAGAAATTGATTCTTGACTAAATCCTGTGTAACAACATGGAAAATCAGAGGTTGTGTGTTTCTACCAGCATGTTTTCATTCCCCATGTGACCAGAACTGACACCGACCCTGATGTCTCATACAGAAGTACAGGGAACCCATCAGCTTCTGCAATGAAAAGCACTGGGTTTCCAAATACATACTTAAATCCACATGTGGCAGTTTTAGTTAGCTCTGTAAGGAGGGAAGACAAAGAAGTCTTAAAGAAATAAAGAAGTCTTCCTGGGGAGTGGTGCCCAGGGGAGTGGTGGTTTGAGTGAAACCACAGGTAAATGTCACTTTTTTGTTGTAATATACTTCATGTTGTTTTTCCTACTTATAACTATGTCATTGTTTCACTTAACTTATCCAAACCAAACATACCCTTAAACCTTAATTGCATATGACATAGAAGGAAAATAGGGGCTTAATGGGTTGTGAGAAACGCTGGCACAATTGGGTTGTTCGAAACGTCTGAATTTAACAACTAAGGATGGGCCATATCATATGTATGATGTAAATAGAAGCAGTTGCAATTGTCATTTCCCAACCAAAGCAGTAATTTATTCAAGACAAGTGTCCAGGTCGTTTAAGAAGAAATAGTATTCGGGCCATCTGTGCTCCCATTGGTGTGTTGGTCCAACAATGGACTTTGGTCAAACTTTTAATGTTTTGAGTAAGCCTCCAGTTTGTTGCCATTGACCAAGAAAAGCCCAGTCTGAAGGTGTAATGTCACATTATTTCCATGCAATTTAGAGGGTGTGAGATTCCTGCTCATACCCTGCATTTAGCCTGAACCCTGCACTTCAGACGACTTTCATTTATCATAAAAACGTCTGTCAAGAGTCTGTATTTTCTGACTTAAAGGACAAGGAATGTTAACATTTGATACTCATTTAAACAAGAAAGAGCCCACAGCTTTGCAATAAACAAACAACAAAACAAGGAAAAGAAACCAGTAAACAAGTAATGAGAAAGAAACAAAAACTAGGTCTGTGTGCAGTTCTACTAATACTGTGATTATATGCAGATGACATCACAATCTACGTGTGAAATGAAAACTGTAACTTTTCCACAGCAGTTCTTGCCAGGTGTTACTGAGTTTCTGATTGGCACATGGTTATTTCACAGCTTCCGTTTAGAGAAGGCTCTTTTAACAATAGCCTGCACATGTCAGAGTTCTGCATCCTCTGTAATATTTTTGTCAGGGCATCTGTGTTGGAACACACCTGTGCTATCGAGTTTTCTTTCAGTAAACCGGTGTGTCTGCTTGTCATTGTGTCAGTATGGTTCTCTCTGTTCCACTTCCTGACCAGCACCATGTCCAATTACAGCATCTATCAGGCTTTTCTTCTCTAAGCTCCCTATTCCCCTTCCCTGTGCTGTGTCATTTTTATTTCCGTCCTAGATCCACATATGTCTGTGGCTCTCCTTTAATCGCCTCCAGGTCAAACTCAGACTTCTCTTTTATTTTCTTCCTGTCTATTTTCCAATTCCTTGGTCCACTTATATTAACTTCCCATTCTTTTCTCTCTCATGTGTCAGTACAAACACATTTTGTACTCTACTAATTCAGTGTCCCCTAAGTCTACAGTTTATTTTTATGTATTTCTATTAACCTTTAACAGCCCTGGTTGGTAAATAACATTCATACATCCTTTATGTATCACTGAGAGCTCATGTACAAAACCAATATAACCACTTGAGGAAAACAGTAACACTGCTGCTGCATTCTGTTTGACACTAGACTTCTGCATGTATGTTTGTCTTCTTAATCTTGCGAATTTTCTTCTCCCCAGAGATTTCGAGTCATGGATTAAATCTGTGCCTCAGTCTGCACTGAAACGCACGGGGAGGAGGGATAAGACATGAGCAGATGGTTAGTGTGGGAAGAAGTGTGTTTGGTTATGTGCAAAGATATGTTTGCAGCGTGTCAATGTGTGATGAAATGCTTGTGAAAACTGGCACAGACTGCATCACTGTTTGTTATTGCTGTTAAAACTATTCTGCATTCTCATCATCACATTTAAGATCATATGTGTTTAACTTTTCATATAAGTCTGTCTGTTCTCTAAAAGTAATGCCCTGAAACAGTAAGTCATGCTTCATGTCTGTGTAATGCCCTGCAGCACTTGCTTTAAGAAGCCTTCCTCTGCCCTGAACAGGGATTATTGCTTGTAGAATAAAATAGAGAGTTCAAATAGATTTATTTGCACATAAAAAATAATTGCAACCATGCACTTTTTTTAATTCAGTAAACTACACAAACCCCACTGTGTGCTTTGAGTCTTGGACTGCAGATGTGCTTCGAAGACATGTTTTAGGAAAGTGGGAATGCACTGATTATGATAAAGGGCAGTTTTGATAAATTTGTGGTCAGGTTTCTTTTGCAATGTTTAATTTACAAAAGTGGACTCTCTTGAATTAGTTACAGCGGAGTCTCCTTGTGTCATGAATACTGTTTTTTTCATGTCCTTCTCATGTGTTTTGTTACTTTTTTACCGTTTACATGATTCAGCAAAATCTTAACACAGTTATGTCAGACATGTTCTGAAAACCGGTTTGTGCTTTCCAAAACCAATTTCTGAACCCTTTTAGATTCATGACTAGTTAAAGACTTAGTCATGAACACCAGTTGTTCAGGCTCAGTTCATCAGCTGTTGATGTTTTCACACAGGCACAAACTCCTGAAAACACAAACAGCAGTCAGTGGCTATTCTGGAGTCTGTTGGGGCCCAAGGCAGAAATCAATTGGGGGGCCCTCCAACCAGGGTTCAGCAGGGCAATGAGAGTGAATACTGTCAGATGGGCCCCCCTTAGGGAGGTTTCCTACTGTTATTGCAAAATTTGCACATTACGGGTGGTCGCTTTTGTTGAAATTTGTCAGCCCTCTGGGGCCCCCTACTGGCCTGTGGCCCCATGCAGTTGCCTGCCTTGCCTGTTGACAAGCAGCGCCTTTGACGCCCCCCGACACACACACACACACTTTTCCAGTGTCAATCATGGTGGCAGTGCAGTGCAGACTGCTTGATATATGTTTCCTAGAAAAGCTGAAGAGATATAGGAATTGTTGTGGGGGGACTGAAGGATCACCTGCAGCAAAGGGCCGAGGTTGGATTCGAACCCAAAGTTGCTTCGATGACGACGATAGCCTCTGTATATTGGACGAGCAACATAACCGCTACAGGCTATACCTGCCAATCTAATACGTTATCCATACTGGTCCTGAATCGTAAACACTCTAGGTGGCACAATGTTTCTGAAAACAAAGTAAAATGATAAGCCGGATGTCAAGAAATCATGGAGGATCGTCACTCCCTTTTTAAAAGGCTTCAGATGTCGACATTTGAATGATGCAAGTTTCTGGAAAGGCCTGGGTGATTTGGTTTTGGTTGTGGTTCCATTTCCTCTGAGCCCTTATTTTCACATGAAGATTGGATATCATCAAAAGTCATCGCCTTTGAGAAATGTCCTCCTGGCAATTTCTCAGTCCGTCTCTTTTCATCTGGTCATCAAATAAACGGACAGAGACCGGGGTAAAAAAAATTGAGGAAAGGGAGCTCATTTGCGCTCCTCTTTCTTTATTTAGAGAGAAGGAAAAAGAAAGAATTCGGTCTTTATGAGAAGATAACCTTTAGACTGCAGCTGTGTGCTCGCAGAGTAATTGTTTCCCTGAAAATGTGTTCCTCAAATGAAGCTTCCCCTCCTTCGGGGTTTGGCAGAATGTGAACTTATCGGCTCCATCTCTCTGTCCTGCTATCCATCTGTCTCTCTATTTATTCGGCGCTCCAGATTTCCTCCCTTTTCTCTCCCCAAATTCTCAAATTCTCTGCCTCTCACCCTCACACATTCCCTCTGTCCGCTGTTCAAGCATTATTGGAATTTTTACAGCATTTTGTTCATGATAATGACTCCACATCGCTGCTCATCTCTTTCCTAATTTTATGCTCTCTGCCAACTTTATTTGCTGTTAATCCACCGTTCTTATTCGCAGTGTCTCTCTCAAGATCACAATGTCTTTGGCTTGGCTCTCTCCATTTCAGCACCTCTCTCCCTCACCCTCCGTCCTATTGTCTTCCTTGATTATGCTTTTGATGGTAGAGGAGTTGGAGGGATCGCTCATAGCTCCCTCTCTCCTGCAAAGGCAGATAGGTTATTTTCTTTCATCTGATGATAGAAACAAAGTGATACTCTGCTCTCGTACACATTACTATTTTTCACACTGATTTCAATACAATCACTGTTATTTTGATTGTAAGCCTGGAAGCAGCAAACCGTAAAACTGAAATCTTGACCCTCCAATTGGTCCGGCCATCCTTTGCGGGTTAACTTCAACCTTTTGAGTCAACACTTTTGAAGAAGTTACTTCAGTTCTTACCTCTTGCCTTTGTCTCCTGCTTTGGAACAATCAAAGAGTGAGTTGTGTTTTTTCCCCCCACCAGGACATGAACTGTCTGACATCTCTCCTAATCCTGCTGTAACAACTGACAAAGTGCCTGTTCATGCCATGCTTGTGTGGGTGCGTGCACAGCAAAGATGACGTAGGAGAGGGTATCACACTGACCTTGATCTCCTGACCTTATATTTGTTTGGAAGTGGGCGAAAGTGCAGGTGCTCAAGCCCATTTTCCTTTGGATGCCATGTGTGCATGTGCCTGGTCAGGAGGTGTCTCTTTCTCTTGACGTGAAGAGCAGCTCCTCCTGAGGAAGCAACTACGAGATTTGAAGGCAGACTGTTTAGACAAAGCAAGATTTCTTCCCAGTTAAATAACTCTGAAGAGAACATACACAATATCGTCCAGGAAACCTGAGGAACAAAATGTGGGCATTTCACAACTGTTCTTTCTCTCTTCACTTTTGGTTTTGTGGTTAATTCCCCTAGCATTATCACTTCATTCCTTGGTGCAGTTTTTCTTAGATATTCTTGTATCAGTCAATAATTCCACCACTTCAGAGAGTTAGGACTCCAACACCTCTATCATGTGTTAGTTAATTTCTCTCTAAAGGCAGAGAGTATATTCGATATATATGGTGTGTCATTTATAAAATAAAAGAACATTAACCTCAGACATGTTTACAGGTCCAGCTCAGCACAGAGAAGAAACCGAGGCCAACTATGAGTAAAAATAGATTGAATCTGATGTCGCTTCATTAAGCTCTAATTCTGCGGCTGATGTTCCGGTAGTGTAGCGGTGGGATTGGGGCTAGGAAAGGGCACAAGGGTGGATGCCTGGATCAGTGCCCTGGCTCATTGCTAAATCCCATCGCTCATCCCTATCAGTATGGAAAGGATGAGAGTGGGTCTTTAGCCCCCCCCCCCCTTCCCCCGCCTCACAGAACACAGAGGCAGAGTGAGAATTTAATGTTTCAACTTGAAATGCGCCATTAGTGAACCTCTAAAATACAAATGGTTTAAGATCCCCTACAGATTAAGAATGTCTTCCACAAACTGGACCAGTTGCATAGCAATGGCACAGCTACAGGCTATAGGGGGGGGGGTTTAAGCACCGGCTTGATCTGTGACTCCAATCCACACTTCACTGTTTCTTTTTTCCCACCGTTGGAGGGCTGAGATGGCTTAGCGAGGAGCGAAAAGTGTCAAGCCCCTTAAAATCCCTGCCTAGGTTTTAAATAGCTGGCTGAGGCTATGGATAGTGTCATCCCCTAAACTTCCACCTCAGTACCTGTGCAAGGGAACTTTGGTTAGAGGAGCAAGTGGGGGGGCTAGATCGTAGATAGAATGGGATAACAAACTTATATTACTACAGAAAAGTGAGATTCAATTACCTCAGGTATAGAGTTGAAAAGCACGCAATTAACTAATAGTACAATGAGAACAATAAATTCTGTCCATATTACTTAATCAATACTTCAGCTGTAAACAGACATTACATTAAAAATGTTTTACTTTACGTTATTTTTTAATAAGGAACAAATGGCTCCAACTAGCTAGTAGCTGCCTGCCAGCTGTGGCTAAAGTTAGCCTGAGGCACACAGCACATGACAGAAGTAAGTTGCTTTCTGCTCACGATACTCACTAAAATAGTTTTTGCAATCTGTTCTAAAAAACAACAACAACCACATTACTTTAAAAAAAACACAGGTCTATAATTAAAAATGATAATAAAGCCAGCATCTACATGTGAGCTGTAGCTAATGTTAGCCCAAGGCATACAGCACATGACGAAGTAGATTTTTTTGCTCCGCTTAATTTACAGAATAAATGCGGATGGTCCTCTTCTTTACTGACCTGTCTTCAGTGTTGTGCGTCACAGTTTATTATGTTTTCGTTCTCATCTCTTTATTATTAGTTTCCTCTTTGTGTAGCATTTCTCTCCGACTATCTCTCCCTGTGAGTTTGTCCATCTCTTTCTCTTTCTCCCGTCGTTCTGCTTCCTGTGTGTGTGTGTGTGTGTCTCATTAGCGGATGCACACTGGTCCCATAGCAACCTGATGCCATCCTGTGACCCCTGTCTCTCAGCAGGCCTCCAATCAACACTCTGCAGGTGGCTCAGGTGGCAAGATGAAGGACCTCTCCTTAAATTCACCCCACCCTCGATTTGTTTCCTCGCACCCTGCCATAGGGACTTCACTTTCACTTTAGCTCCAAACAACTTTCTTTCCTACCACCCATTTGGACCATCAAGGGCTTACACTTTTAATAATTCATGCCTTTATAATTACACTGGAGTTATAAAGATGTAAGGTCAATATGCAGTGCAAATTGATGATTTGAGAAAAATCTCCATGCTTAAAACTATTTCTGACCCTAAACCTTCTGTATGACATCAAAGTAATCCTGGGCTTTTCAGAGCTGCGCGTATCATGAGGTCTGTTCAATAAGCAGCTGGTGTTTACAACATGCTTGGAAAAAATAGAAAACAGCAGCTTTTCCTGCAACAGCAGCATAATGAAAACACCAAAGCAGGACATGCAGAAATATAGAGCTGGAGCTATATCTGGGCCATATTTCTGCTAAAGCAGCTTTATTTGGCTCGGTTCAGTCGGGCTGAAGCCAAAACAAAAAGTGTGACAGAGACAGATTAAACTCAGCTTCATCAGGCACAGGACTGAGGAAATCCCAGGGTATTATTTAGAATATTTTCTCACCTGATATGAATGTTTGCTCACCTGATATGATTTAATGTGGGTCTCATAAGTGGATGCAGCCACATCTAGCGGCTGGCGCTCGGTTATAGAGTCGTCGCCTCTCAACCGGAAGGTCGAGGGTTCGATCCCCAGCTGAACAACATGTCCGATGTGTCCTTGGGCAACCCTGCATTGCTCCCGCTGCTTCGGTGACGGTGTATGAATTGATTAGTGTTGTACTTACTCTCTGATGTACGTCGCTTTGGATAAAAGCGTCTGCTGAGTGAATTGAATTGTAACTATCTAGCATATATGACTAAAACAGTAAGAGGAGGTATGAGCCACTGATAGAGAACTGCAGGTTGCATGATGCTTTTTTTTGGTAATATAAACAGGCCATCAATCAAACATCAATTAGGATACAAGAGTTCAGACGCTTTGGCTCAAGATAAGTCTGCTGTCTTTTGTTGTTTTAGCAGTTTGCCTGTTAGTGTAACCCAGTTTATTTTGTGCTATGCACGGCTGTCAGCAATTTACCAGACATCTGCCCTGCTCATTGCAGCTTGGTCAGCTGCACAAGGCAACAGAATATGGAGCTATAGGTACCCCTGAATGAATCCTGTTCGGTAGCTGCTCTCTATATTGTTGTGTTCCTGTGGCCTTGACGACAAATGACATAAAAAAGTGTGAAAGCCTGCTTCGGGTTGGCCCTGATGAATCAAACCACTTCTTTTCAAGTAACGTAACATATGCTGCAGATGTTATAATGTCAGTTATAACACGTAAACATAACTTAAGTGAATTATAAACTGCCTTTTTAAAACGTCACCAGATATTGCATGATTACTATCCTCAAAGTTTCACCTGATTTGCATATTTATATATTCTTTGCATATTTACATAAGCCTGCAGATGCAATTCTTACACTGCATTGAAACCATAGACTGGAGGATCATTTACACTGAAGCCTCTCTGTCAATCAAGTAACAGGCAGAGAGGTGGAGCTGATGTGTGCCCATCAGTCAGATCAGCCACGCCCCTTTTTATGAATAACTCTTTGCCTTAATATTATCAAAATGAACGAGTTATACAAAAATGAATTCAATACAGGGGCTGCAGACAGAGAAATTAGCTATTCAGACCAAGTGTGTTTTTTCATCCAGGCTGTAAACATGTTTATTTCTGCAGTGAAAAATGGCCATTTTAGAATAGGTGTGTGAAGCCGTTTTCACATATGCACACCGGATAATATCTAGATAATTACAGGAGGACTTCTCCGGAGATTCTCCCGACCTAGCCGTTCACATATGCTCCTCACAGTGGGGGACTTTCCCTGTCAGAGGGGAGGGGGGCTCGGGGGATTTCCCGAGGTAAGACGTGACGTAAATAAACAACGCGGAAGTAGCGGCTGAAGCAACAGAGTCCGCTACACAACGCTATAATGAGAATATTTGTCTTTATATCAATGCTATGTGTAATCCAATGGAATGACAACATCCACAAAAGAGAGGAGAACAACATACTGACGAACAGAAAACAGAATGCAGACGTTTAATTACGTGCACGGAGATCGTAGTGGTCGCGTGCAGACACTTTAGCCGGTCACTATATAAACGTCATTCTCTTTCTATTGGCTCAAATTGAAATCTCCGGAGTATATGCTGACGTGTTCAGACATCAACTCACTCGGATATTCTGGGGATAAAATACTAGGGTAAAGTCTGCGCGAAAAATGCGGCTGTTTGCGTTCACACATAGACTAAAGAACCTCCGGGTAGCCAAATCTCCAGAGTTTTTCAGTATGTGTGAAAAGGGTTTATGTGACTTCCAGGGCTTTTGCAAAAATCCTCATGTGGACGTTCAAGGAACTGCAGTTTTTTTCACTTCAGCCTTGGCTTCATTTTTCAACACCAGAGGTTGCCGCTTGATTGATACCGAGATCTTCATATTTTGTGAGGAAAATGTGACTTGTACCGTTTCTTTTGACATTTCGCTCTTTTGATTTTGGTGTTCACTTTATGGACTATGCAGTGGGACTTGAACTCTCTCAGTGCCTGCCAATATTGTTGTCTGATAGTCAATTGACAATAGGATTAGAAATATATAAATATTTTAAAGTAAACAACCTTCATTCAAACAGTTACACAAAGAACACACTTATTTAAGAAACAAGTTTGCACTATAGGAGAACTATTGCACAGATGTTTATTGACATCAGCCAGAACATTTTTGATTAAAAATAAAGTATATATCTATATATATTGCACTACTGGAAAAAAACCTTTAATGTTACACAATGTTGATGAACTTCTCATCGGGTTTAGGTGTCATTACAGTAATTTCAAACTGACAGATATCACTGCTTGATGACTCACTGCAAATGTTGCCGCGCAGAAACACATTCCCCCTTCTCTGATTGACGGCACAGCTTACTGAACCACACTAATCCGTCTTTACTGTAGTACACTTGTCTAACAACATCTCCTCGTAGACCCAGCATGCACACACACACACACACACCTGTACAGTAAATAAAGTCCTTTTGAAGCCGTGGAAACATTGTCCCACTTCAATCATTTGCATCATGCTCAGTAGAGAAACAGGCACATCTGACATCTGTGCACCAGACCAAGCAGTGAAATATTTCAGGTGATGCAGCTATTTTTAGCACACTTTCCTGTGCTGAAACTTCTGTCTCTTATTAATGAGGCTGCTCGCTGCATAACTTGAATATTAAGCTCTATGTCATGGTCTGTCTGCAGCGTCCTTCTGCTGTTTTTGCACTCAAAAAAAAGGTTTGCGGCCTCATACTGCCTGAGCTTAGTCCGTCGATTTGTATAAATAGTCTTACTGATATACTGACAAAATGTTTTATTGCTTGTAAGTCCAATGGATCAGAGAAGCCATCAAAAATCTCTCTTCAGAGGCGTGTTGAGGATAAAGAGAGGAGGAGAAGAAGTGTTTTATCAAAGGCTTCTGCACAGATCTTCATAGTAAGAGGCTATGTTGACTTGCTTTCAAGCCTTTTAGTAAGAAAATCTCAGTTTGAAGCAGAAGGAGTTCTCTGCAATGTTTTCAGAAACTATTTCTGTGCACCCATTAAACTCTCAGTCTCTTTCTATTTCTTTCCCTTTCTCTCGAACACACACACACACACACACACACACTGCTGCCTGTTCACTCGGGAGCTCCACACTAAAGACAAAGCCTCTGTCAAGTGGGATTTAGCGGCGACATGGGGCAAAGTTGGCCGGGGACCGTGAGTGACATCATTTGGAAGTGGAGCCTCTTCTGCATGAACAGGAGGGTTATAAAAGGAGCTGGAGGAGGAGGAGGACAGAGAACGGTGATGATGTGACAGGCATGTTCAGTGTGTATGTGAGAGAAAGAGAGTGTGTGTGTGTTTATATTCCCCCGCTGTGCATGATGCTGGTCCGTCTGTCTGTCATACTTTGAAAACATGAGATAAGCGTGATGGATGTCGTAAGTCGTTGTCTGGCAGGTTTTTAATCACATTACAGTGAGTGAGAGATACACAGACACAGAGGAAGAGAGGAGACACCTTCCAGGCTGTATGCAATACAAACAGGGAAGTGATGTCGTCTTTGTCAGAGACATCATGTTCTGTAGGCTTTATCCATTTTTTTTTTACTGATTCATGCTTACACACACACACACACACACACACACACACACAATATGACTTGTCTTGCAAAAAACTCCGGGTGGATATGATGTGTTTAACTCTTCAGATGGCCATCTTCCACAATGATGAATTTCTAATGACTAAAATCCAACACTGATGAAACATTAAACACAAAGGCAGACAAGTGTGTTGGAGGGATTTACAGGGATTTATCAGATTTACTGTACATTTCACACACACGCAAAAAAAGAAATAGAGCAAACAGAGGCTGGTCCATGAACACAGACGCTAAAAGTGAGTCAAACTCTTCTCGCCCTCTGATTGACTCATCCTGTTAAGGAGTTTATTTTAAGGTATCATCCTACTTTTCCCGTCCCATTAGGGAGTTTTCCAGCGTTACATTGCACCCCCTCGTTCTTTCTAACGTGGGCTTCTTTTTATGGCAACATCTCAAAGCTCCTGGTCGTGGATATCGACACGTAATGGGGTCTCAACATAAAGTAAGAACTTGACGTGCTAAAAGGTGGACAAAAGGCTCGAAGGCTTGACTTCTTTCCATTGAACTAGATTTTGATTCAGTGATATTGGAATAAAAAAAGCGTGGCCTGTTAGCTTAGCTAGCACTCTGTCAGGGTCTCTCTGAAATCCGCCGCAAATGTTCAGTATTTTTCGGAAACGAGGCATTAAAGATGAATCAACAACAATCCACCAATTTAAAAAAAAAACACTTGGAAAACAACAAACTTCCTTTTGACTGGCAGAAAACTTCAACAGAACCAGACAAAGAGTGAGACAGACAGATGGGCAGGGAGACAGCGTGATGGGGATCTCCCTCCACTTTCCAACCCAACACAGTTTAGGCGGTCTGGTTCTGCCCGAGGTTTCTGCCTGTCCTCACTGCTGTAACTTTGCTAAATGTAGCTCCAAGTGCTCATGGAGCGTTAATGTTGGGTCTTTGTAGATAATACAACAACGAGTAATGTCTAAACCTGCTCTTTTTGTTAAGTGTCTTGTGAAAACTGGCGCTATACAAATAAAGACAGTTTGATTGATTGATAGGGAGAAAAACATAGAGACAGGCAGATGGACAGACAGACACACACATTAGGACAGACAGACATGGAAAATGACTGACAGACAGACGGGGCGACGGATAGATGTACACGGCAAATAAAATAAAACAAAAGACAGATAACACAGACTCATAGTTACAAAGCCCATGATGCTGTATTTTTTTTATTAACAATATCCATCCATCCATTTTTCTATACCGCTTTTCATGTTCAGGGTCGCAGGGCACTGGAGCCGAAACCCAGCTGTCATTGGGCGAGAGGCCGGGTACACCCTGGACTGGTCACCAGTCAATCACAGGGCTGACATAAAGAGACAGACAATATATAACCAATATGAACTTTAATAACGTTCATAACAACGATCCACAGGAACCAAGAACACAAACTCTTGACTCTGCAACAACATGAACTGTGCTCTCATGTATAGTTCTCTCCTGACTCCTAACACTCTCAGCAGCTGTAGCGTTCAGTCGCACGGACACATTGTGTATTTATGTCATTCCTCGAACCTGCTCTGTCTTTTCTAAGAGTGCTTTTTAATGTATCTGCTCCCTCTTCTTGGAATGAGCAACAGAGTCACCTGAAACTAGATTATTGTATAAGCATGGGTAGATGCTTATACAACTCTATGCTTAGAAGATTATAAAACAGGATTTAAGGATTATTTGACCTATGAATGCACGTGTCTGCCTGTTGTTTCATCTTTTGTGTGGAACTTTTTTATGCCGCTGTCTTTTCGGGGACTCTGTTGTAAAAGTGATTTTGTATCTCTTTGGGAATAATCATGGACAATAAAGGTTCAAGAGAAAATTAGGAAAAACTATATTTAATGTAACACTATACATATATAATATTATATACTGAGTTTAGACAAGATTATTTATTTAAATACCCATGACAACTCTTGAACAGTAGCCAAAGACGGGGCACTGGTGGCCTGGCGGCTGGTGCGCTTGCCCCATTGTGCGGAGGCTGTGGGGCCCGGGTTCAGATCCGGCCTGTGGCTCCTTTCCCGCATGTTGTTCCCAACTCTCTCTGTCCCTGATTTCCCACTCTGTCCTCTGTCCTATCTCTAAATAAAGGTAAACAAACCTTTTAATAAAAGAAAAGTAGCCAAAGAGAATGGTTGCTAGATGTCACTTTCACTTTATGTAACTCGTCGGATTCTTCTTCACATGAATTTTGCAGCAGCAGTCTCTAGTTTAAGATTATTGCGCTTTCTGAGATCTTCACCGTGGAGTGAGAGGACAGGAAGAGACCCAACAGGCATGTGCCAGTCCACTCGTCTGTCTTTGTTCTGCCTTGTCTTTCGTTTGCACGTCCATGGAGCGTTAAAACTGCCTCACTCTTTCTATTAATCCCAGCAAACATTACCTGGATGCTCACTGAGCTGCTTCATTATGATGACAGAATCCACACAGACCTCTGCTGCACTCCATCAGTCTATATGCAGCGGAGGAGAAGTGCAAACCTCTGCACTGTGATAATAAGCCACCGGGCTTTTCCCAAAGAGAATAATGAACCTCCAAGTGTGCAGTCTGAAACACTTTGTTCAACTTTCTTGTACAACCACCTCCATTAATATACACAGGTGTTATTTAATGAGCCATTCGCATGTTTCACTGTACCGGCCGTCTGTACTTAGACTTGCATCGCTTAATCTTTGAGACAAGCATATGTGGATGTTTTCTTCTTCACACTTTTCAAAGCATTTCCAATCATTCTTTTTAGGTAAATTTGTTTCTTCTGAGTTGTTCCCAGTTGCAAATTATTAAAGTCATACAAGTTCATTATAAAGGAAAAAATCAGTTTAAGAATCAGATAATAAATGTGGGAAAAGGGCAGGAACACCTATACTGAAAGTTATCACATCATGTTGAAATACAAAAAATAAATGAAACTTAAAATTGATTTCTAATAGTAAAAATACATTAGAAAATAAAAATATAACTTAATACGACAAACAATTGACTAATGAAGATAGAAAAAGATGGAAAATACCTCAACCTTTTCATTTGCATGATACAAACGTGGATGACATGTGCACAGTACTGACAGTCCCTATATAGTGCAGGTGATGGCATGTCATTTCATAAAAAGAGGAAGTAATTCAGCCAGCTTGTGTGTGGTGAATCTTCTCATTTCACTTTCTTGTTTAGTGTTTTATTACGTACCTCTTTATGTTTCCATAATTATTACAGTTTCTTTTTCAGATCTTTTATCTCATTTGACTCCTCACTATGGATGCTCCACTCACATGCATGAACTCTGCTGCATTGGCTTATTGATTTATTGATCGGTTCGATTAATTGATTAATGATGGATGGGTAGAGGGGTCAAAAAGGTCAACGGGTGACAGTTAATGTTTCTGAACCAACACCATGTCATGTTGTATTTGGTGTTTGTTCACACTATATTCACACAAAATGAAGAAGCACATCTGAGGATTGATCGCACAAAAGAGAGCACACAAAATACTAAATGTTTGGGAAAATTAAGACCTATCAGGAGCAGCTGGAAGATGACCACAAAATCCAAAGCCTGAGGCCAGACGTAGTTAATAGGCTACCTCGAGGGGAGTTCGGATGAAAGCAGTTTTTGAGGCACAGTTGTTGCTCAGCGCCCTGCATGCTTTGTTTGGGAGGACCTGCTCTAAAGCACCTGGTGGGGCGCTAAGAGGATAATAGAGGTTAGAGGGGAACACCTCTCACACAGAAGGGAACTGCCAGCTCTAACAGCGCCACGATCCTGAGATAAACATCCCTGCAAAGACATAGTGTAGTGTAAGGATCACTTAAGGTTGAGATGAAAACCTGTTTGGATGCTCACTATTTTAGCAAGAACACGATTTCTGCTGAATAATAGTCTGTATTATGTGAGCACTGATAGCATAGCTGTCATGTCTTGTGCCCGCTGTACAGAGGCAACGGTCCTTGTCACAGTGGCTGTGGGTTCAAATCTGACCCCGCCCCTTTTTGCATGTCATCTCCCTCTTTCTCCTCCAAACATTTCCTGTCTCTCTTCAGCTGTCCTAGAAATTCTCGAAATTGGCCTTCAAAGTCTTGAAACCACTTTTTGAAGGTCTCGTCTCAGAATCTAAAGCATTTTTACACGGCCTTGTCTCGGTCTCGGACTGGGCGGACTCTGGATTTTAAATCAAGACCACCACCGATGTGCTATTTTGCCAAGTCATTACTGTGATTTGAAGGAAAACGCCTCTTTTTCAAAAGAACAAATAACTTGATTAGATTTTTAACCCCTGCTTATGGCCGCAACCTTCCCGGTGTTATAGTCTGAACAAGATGATTTTATAGAGATATTTATGGTCTTGGTCTTGACTCGGTCTCAATCCCTACTGTAAATGTCTCGGCCTTATCTTGGTATCGGGGCGCTCTGGTCTTGGGTATGACTTGGTCACGGTTAATGTTGGTCTTGACTACACTAGTCCTATCACATAGAGGCAAAAAGCTCCAAAAAGAATCTGTATTTTCTCCCTCAGTTGTTCCTCCTTATTTCTGTTTCTCTATTAGACTGGGATCAAATATTTATGCGTCTCTCCTGCTGCCGTGATTGATGGTAAAAATGAAATACTGCCACAGGGAACAAGCGCCATATCGTCTTTGTAACTGCAATTAATATTACACGACCTGTTTATGAAAGGGAAACACAGGCAGGTAGAACAGCGTGCTCTCTCCACACCTCACCATTCTGTGTGTGTTTTTGGATTCTCCGTGCTGTGCAAACAACATATGGTGTGGATTTCCTGAACCAAAAGAAATGTAGGCAGTTATCCTGGGAACTAATGTAATGAAACAAATAGGTTTGCCGTCATGTGGGAGAATCCGGGAGAATACGCCTCTGACCCATTTCTTGCTCCAGACCATTAGTTGAAGAAATCAGGGCATATGGTGTTGGTAGAAGGGTGCCTTTTTGTGTGTGTTTGGGCTGGGAAAAGGGAGCTTGAGTGAAACAGTTTTGTTTGGAGGACGATGTTTGTTGTGGTATTATGTAGCCTGGAGCAATGGCTCCCTGAGTAGAGTCAGCTAACCGTGCTTCTCCCTGATTTCCTCCTCAGATTAAGATGGGTACACACTAAAAGATAACAGGGCGGATTTCAGGCCTGATTTTCCTCTTTCTGACAATTTTCTTGATGGTTCTAAAGATTATCTTGACTTGATATTCCTGCGGTGTGAGGTTTGTTGAGAGTGATTGAATCTGCTCCGTGAAGCGTCAAGGCCCCACAGATTTTAAAAAGCAAATATTAAACATGTTTAATTCTTATGATCCGATATCCTATTTTGTGGGGGGAGGGGGGGTGTGTGGGCTGAATCCAAGAATAGCCCAGCACGGACTCTGTGGACTTTCACATTGAACGGAAGAATAACCAATCAGGAGGCAAGCTGAAGTTTTTACTCACTCCCATCTCTTGCTACACTTACAGCCCATGTTCACGTCATCTCCACGACTTCATTCAGAGTTTTTTTTATTTTTTCTTCATTAATTTTCAGGGATGAGAAGTACAAAAACAATTGTAGATTGTTACTGTTAGTCGTCGGCCATGTTTGTTAACTCAAAAGTCACAGTGACTGCGAGAGATGTTGGGAGAACAGTTTTTAGAGTTGGGACTCTGGTTGTTCATGAATGGAATCTGTTCATGTGTGTTGTACAGCTTTAGTCATCTCATTGCTCTCAATAACACTATAGGTACAAAACTGTTTATCCATCAATATGTTTTGTTCATGTGTGGGGTCTCATGTTTTTAGGTTTTAAAAGTCTTTAAGAGTGGGCCAGGCCTCAGTTATAATGCAAATACAAGACAGAGTGTATGATTGCTGTTATAAGCCACATCAAAGAGACACAACAACTAAACATGATGCATAGAAAACTTGTTTTTGCTCTGAATTTGTGCAGTGTTTTTCATATGTCTAGTCCAAAAATATCCCCCCAAAAAATTAAACAATTCATTTTTTCAGAGAGCAAGAACAACACAAGTGTTGCAAATGTAAATAGAGAAAAAAACCCTCTTTTCCCACCACCGCCCTTTCTTTAAGGTATTCAGACTGGGTATAAGGCTGGACAAAGGCCATCTCACTAAATCTTCTCTTGACCTATTTGAATCGCCTCTCATTGGGCTTAGGCCCCATGATGCCAGCACGAGCTGATTTAAACTGACCCCTATCATAGAGCACAGGAGGGACTCAGCAGAGGAACACGCCAGAGCCCCATTCTCGCTGTCTAAGTCCTTACACTTAATCCCCGGGGGAGGTTGTTTGTGAGCAATATCGCTACAAGAGTAAAGCGAAACCCCCTGTGGAGAAAACCAACCGCAGTGTGTATGCCCAGCGCTTCACTGCTTCATCTCCCTCCTCCTTTTTCTCACTTCTTCTTTCTACCAAGACAACCGAATCTCACATCTAATCCTCCCCGTCAAACATACAAACACATGGCTTGACATACTGCACTTCCACACAACCTCCATCAATCTACCTTCATATCTCTGACTCATTGCCTCTCGCATCAGGGTGAACATGCACGCTCACACACCTGCCCAACCCTGCCTAAATGACATAACTCACTTTAACATGATAAGCTGAGTCAGCACTTTTCTCTTTCATTGGCTTGTGTTCGATCACAGGCCGTCTGTGATTTCCGTTCTCAGTCCAGCGCTACATAAATCATTCTTCTTCGCTCTCTTTTTTTCTGCTGG
Organism: Labrus mixtus; assembly: GCF_963584025.1. Classification (NCBI taxonomy): domain Eukaryota; kingdom Metazoa; phylum Chordata; class Actinopteri; order Labriformes; family Labridae; genus Labrus; species Labrus mixtus. Next base: position 28,775,202 of record NC_083614.1, on the reverse strand, counting down.
ACAATCCAGGAATTACTTAAAAACACAACATTTTGGCCCAAACACTGTTGGCGAGAATGTCTCGTCTGGAAACACTCCCTTAAAATGGAATTTGTCAATAATAACACAACATCAGTTAATAGTCAATAAGACAGAAGAACCCTCGTAGGGTTGTGTGTCTTGTTTGAAGACCCTTGAACAGGGCTGAAATGCTGTAAAAAAAAATAAAAAAAAAAATTAATCACGCTCTATAACATCTAAGGTAGAACATGTTCTAACTTCCAACTCATTAAACGTGCAGTATGTAGATTCCGCTGCCAGGGGGCCCTCAATCAAAAGAACAGCAAAAGATGATGTCGAGGGGCTGGCGGGGAATCATGCGAGTGCTTATATCAGCTACCCCAGCCCCACCCCCGGTGGTCAAGACGAATGGGCGAAACAGACCTGAGGAAGAGAATATGATTACAGACGATGTATCCAACTAATTTTACATGACGTTTTTTTATCACAGCACCACAAACAGCAACAGTACGGCAGCTTTCAGTAGCAGTTAGCTCTTCCTCATGCAGCGGTCCTTGACGTAACATCCGGTATTTCCACGGCAACGATAACGATGTCGTGTCTGTCATGGTCGACGCTACAAAAGACGCGGGGAGTTACAACTATAAAACTAAGGATTTCTCTGGCTTTGATGACTGTTGGTAATATTTGAGGTGATGAAAGTACTCAATGAGAAAAAATCTATAACATTATAACAGGTTTAGATCATCTTAAATTAATGTAGACATTTTGTTGCCATCCTAAGCAGACTTCTCACTCTTTATACTAGGCCACCTTGTCTTTATTTGGTTAAGAAAGCTGCAGAGAGACAGGTATGGGGGGAGAGAGAGAGAATGGGGAAAACAGCATCATTGTCGGGAGTTGAACCTGCGTCAGGCAGGACAAAGACTTTAGCCTCTGTACATGAGATGCCAGCTTTACCAACTAAACCAGCACGCTACAGGTTCATACCTATTTTGACTTCTCAGAACACTGCCAAAGCTGCCATTTATGAGAAATTGGTTGTAAAGTATAGCAGTTTCACGAGTCTGAATTAAAGTCTTATTGGAAACTTTGAGCCTCAGCGAGACAAAGGGAAAATAGGATTGCAATAACAAGCGGGAGAGCGAGGATTAATTTCTAGTACTACTGCTTGTTTGCTTAGTTTGCAACAGAGCGAGAGAAAAGGAAGACTATTACGTCTTGTTTATTGCTCTCCTGCTGCTGTTGTTTACTGCTTGGACAGAGGGATTAGGGCTGATCTTAATTTTCCGTCTTCATCCTCTTGTTCTTAATTCCAGTTAAATGCTTGTCTGAACACAAGCCAGGTCGTCCCTATAGCCTACTTTCCATCTCACTTCATTAACATTGTTGCCGCACTCCAGCTAAATCTCTGCTGAATGGCAGAACATTGGACAGCCCTCGTGTTTGACGGGGGAGACGCACTGCACACTCACAGAGTCGTGACTTCTGACCTCGGCTGCGTGTTTAACATTTCTGATCTCCTGTACCAAAAAGAAACAAGGATGTGCAATGGAGACAATCAGCTTGTGGCTGTGTTAAATTCTCTAATCGTTAAATATTGATGAACGTAATGTGACATCTCCAAAAATGTAAATTCTTTCTGTTTTTGTTTGTGTGTGTTTGTTTAGTTTCCGTCAGAGAGGTAAAAAGGTTGAGATGTTTCCAGGAATGTGTTTGACATTTTGTTTTTTCTAACTATTTCAAATGTTAACAAGCATGCCTGAGCGGCTTAAATATCAATAGAGACTGTTGTGCCATCGCACGAGAAAAAGCCTGCGGTAGAAAAAGTACAAACTGAAATTACACATCAATCTACCTGCTATTTGGATGGAACAGAACAAAGTTTCCTGTGCGCACATGGAAATTAGACACAGCGTGTTGGGAAAATAATTGGAAATGCCAATTGTGATTTGCATTTAGATGAGCAGATTTTCATTCGGTACTGATATTATTATGATCAGGCCTGTGGGAAATAACTGTGCAGGTGAGAGAGAGAGAGAGAGAAAGGGGGAGAGATAGAGAGAGAGTGTCAGTGCTGACCGAGCAAGGTTCACTGCTGCAGAAATAAAACCCTGCTCATTTATATACATTCAGTCGTGCTCATAGAGACGGCAAGCTAATAATAGCTCCATTTAGTGTTGTCATTGTTGGTTAAAATGGAGGGGAAGGGAATATAAAGGTTCATATCTGAACACATTTTCATTGTTATAACTGTGACTGTGATTTGTGCCAGAGGTAAATATTGGCAGGAAACGTATGAAAGAAAAAGCCATGTCCTTAAAACATATCACCAACAAAGAAATTAGCTGCATTTCTTATGAAGACATTAAGCGAAAGTTGTTAGTTGAAGGATATTGAAACATCTATGCTCCATATTTCCATGATGTCATGTTCAGGTGGGGAAGATAAAATGCAGTATAATGTTACACCGCTGTGATCCTGGTTTACTTTTTAAACCAGTACTACTTGTATTTTTTTGGGAAATGTAACAATCTTTGTCTTTTCTGTGAATCTGTTTTGCTTCCTGATTGATTAGAGACTAAGAGGCGATAAAAAAGTAAAAATCTGAAATGTAATGAGGCCATGAGTCCGGGTTAAAAGACATATTTATCAGCCAAATTGCTGCTATCTGACAGCAGCTAATGTTAGCATTATCACAAGTTCGTAACATTAGCTAAGAATTAACATCTTACCTGTCTTCTCCTAAAACACTTTCAAATAGTTATTCTAGCATTGAGCAAGCTAATGGTTGTACTGGGTAGGTAGAAAGGAATATTAGATATCAGCTATTGTTTAATGCTAACATTAGCTAAGTCATTTAAGCTAGTTTAAGGAGATCTATTAAACTTAATATCCACGTTTGGGACTCCTTCTAGTAACGTCTCGTTTAGAGCATTAGGAAACCACGTCCGCCAACAACTGTGTATCTTAGTGTTTTAAAAAAACTTTGCCCAGGTTAAGTGTGGACATCCAACATCGTAATATTATATGAATATATTTAAAAAAGAATCAGCATAATGGATGTCATTTAACACTGATGTGATAGCAGATTCCAAAAGTCCCACATCAGTGGGGGCAATCCTTGTGGTTTACAAAAATCCCTTAACAACAGTTATCTTGCAGATTACATTTAGATGCCCCCACATATGAGATTTAAAGTTTTCATTTCCTCAGAAGTCTGTCCGAATTGGTTAGGGATAACATTTCTCCCAGAGCGATACAACAGTGTGGATTTGTAGTTCCCAGACTATGTGGGTTGTGTTCTTCAGAAAAAAAAACTTGAATCATCCAAGCAGAAAGCTGACTTCTAGTCTGGATTTCTTCAAAAAACATGTCTTTAATCATGCTGTTGTAACCCTAAGATTAAGCTTTTCTAAGTCCTGTTAGACATGACGCGAGGATGTAAGAATCAATATTTGGTAATCCAGCTCAAGCTGTGAGAACTTCTGACTCATCGCTCTCTCCTCTCCTCTCCTTCTCCTCTCTCCTCTCCTCTCCTTCTCCTTCTCCTTCTCATTCTTCTCTCCTCTCCTCTCCTATTCTCTTC